>NC_038245.2:21657221-21886300 GCF_000004515.6 Glycine max | reverse complement strand
TCTGTGACACGGCAGAAGCCTATTTTTTATGAACGAGCGTGGCTAGGCCAGTTGATTTTAGCCTTGGGAGACTTTAACTCTTAATCAATTCGAGCGGTAATGCCATGTCCCATTCATTTTGGTCAGATTGATTTTCCTGTTTATTATGATTAACAATGTTTTTTTAACTATTATCTTTTCTTGTACCACATTGTTTTGAACAAAAACTTTTTAGAGAGATGACGAGAAGATGAAATTTATTTGTTCTGAAAGAAATGAAAGAAGATGTTTCAAGATTTCTTGAAAGATTAAATGGATGATGAAGATGATCGAGAAACGACTTAAGTAAAATGGCTTAAGCACGTCAACAGGGGGTATAAAAAGTAAACAAAACGAGAATAAAAATGCACGAAACACAATGTGGACCACTACGGGTACATAGAATGAATCGAAAAGCTTGGTTCGAGGTACTTACCCGTTGAAGATCGAAGAACGATGAAGAACGAATGAAGAACGTCGAAGAACGGTTGAAAGCTTTGCGAGATTCCTCACGGAAAACGTTACGGAAACGTTTCGGAAGCGCCTCGGCTTAGATTTTCTTCACGGAAACAATTTTTCCAAGCAAATTCGAAAGAGAGAGAAGTGCCTAAGGGGCTGGACCCCTTCCTTCTTCATTTCCTCCCCTATTTATAGCAAAATAGGGGAGGTGGTTGCCGCCCAGCTCGCCCAGGCGAGCTCAGCTCGCCCAGGCGAGCAGGGTTGCTTCCTCCAGAAGCAACCGCCTTCTGGAGGAATCTTCTGGAGGGCCCAAATGGGCCTGGGTGCTATTTGCACCCCCATTTTTACTAAGTACACCCCCCTCTGCTTTTTTTGGTGATTCTTTTTCCGTAAAGTCACGAAAACTTACGAATTCCGTAACGATACTTGTTTTCTTTCCGTAATGTTACGGAACCTTGCGGATTACATAATCATCCCCTTTTTGACTTACGGAATGTTACGGAACCTCACTTAATTATGCAACGATGCTTCCATTTGATTTCCGGTGTGACACGGAAACTCACGGATTGTGCACCTATATTTTTTTGGTTTTCCGGCATGTCCTGGAATTTCACAAATTGCCTAATGATGGGTGTCAAGCACCTCACAAGGACCAAAGAAAGGTCGCATGTCATCAAGCAAAGGTCCCCGGACGAAATTAGGGTATGACATGGACCATATGATTAGAAATCGCTAGGAAGTTTGTATTGTCGCTCAGATCTTGACTAGTTATAACTTTTTGAATAAAATGAGTTTATCCCATGTTTTTACTCCAAAAATCAGTGCGAATCAAGTCACTCCCGCATTTTATCTCTAGCATGCATTGTATGTTGGTCTCATCCTTTGTCACGGGAAGCCGGAAGGTCCATATCACCTTCTTAATTGTACACATGGGGCACTGTGCCCCCAAATGCGCAAGTAAGAAGAGATAATTTTCCGGGCTCTCGTGTCCGTAAAATGCGTTCATATCATGCATCGCATAAGCATCTCTTCATAACATCATAATGAACATATCGTTCCTGCATTTGTCCGTTATCATATTCCAGCCTCACATTTTGCATGAGTCATGGCATCATCATGCATATGCGTTCAACAAACTTTTTGATCTGCAAAATTGCATACCATTTCTTTTCATGTTTGCTCATCCTTGCGTTTTCCTCTACAAAACAAAAACAAAAAAGGGGAAGCGTGAAACTTCACACTACATTCTTAGTTGCATGTGTTAGGCACCATGAGCCAACCATGTTGGGATCATAAACCCGTTTCACTTAAAAAACAAAATGAGTGAACATGGTACCTAATGCATGGTTAACTAGGAAATGATGTTTCTTCGGGCATCTCAATTTCATAATTACATTTTCCATGCATAGCTTAAAGTATGCCCGAGTCATTCATCCCTATGAAAGGTTGTTGAAGTATTGGCGATCATAATTGTCATTCCTTGGATTATAGGGTTGAACTAAGCTCATGCTTTTTTGAAAAAAGTTCATCAAGTCAAGTTGAAGTATGGAAGTACCCTCTTGCAAAAATTGGGGCAAAAGATGAATCGAGTTACATCACTGTTTCGTCTATTGCCAAACACATTTAGGACTGTTGATGTCCTTGTTACTTCCAGTTTCACCTTGACCAAGATGTCATGAACCATGTTGAAAAATCTAAATTGATTCAACCCCATGTCCTGCATAAAAATTTGCAATACTTCAACTTGCATCATTCACATACATCCATGCTTTTCATTGGCCGCATTGTTCATTACATTCTTTCCTTGAAAAAAAGAAAAACGAACTTAATCATTGTTATAAAAAAGAAAAGAACATGCTTTACGGCGCCCTTACCGAACTCGTGCTAGAGCTAGAGTAATGGGTGAAGCAGAGGAGGTGCAAGAAAAGATGAAGGCCGAAATGGAGGCCATGAAAGAGCGAATGGCCACAATGATGGAGGCCATGATGAGCATGAAGAAGATAATGGAAGCCAATGCGGTTATGGTTGCTGCTACTGTCATACCCTAATTTCGTCCGGGGACCTTTGCTCGATGACGTGCGACCATTCTTTGGTCCTCGTGAGGTGCTTGGCACCCATCATTAGGCAATTTGTGAAATTCCAGGACATGCCGAAAAAAAACCAAAAAATATTGATGCACAATCCGTAAGTTTCCGTGACACACCGGAAATCAAATGGAAGCATCGTTGCATAATTAAGTGAGGTTCCGTAACATTCCGTAAGTCAAAAAGGGGATGATTATGTAATCCGCAAGGTTCCGTAACATTACGGAAAGAAAACAAGTATCGTTACGAAATTCGTAAGTTTCCGTAACTTTACGAAAAAAGAATCACCAAAAAACAGCAGAGGGGGGTGTACTTAGTAAAAATGGGGGTGCAAATAGCACCTAGGCCCATTTGGGCCCTCCAGAAGATTCCTCCAGAAGGCGGTTGCTTCTGGAGGAAGCAACCCTGCTCGCCTGGGCGAGCTGGGCGGCAACCACCTCCCCTATTTTGCTATAAATAGGGGAAGAAGGGAAGAAGAAAGGGGTTCAGCCCCTTAGGCACTTCTCTCTCTTTCGAATTTGCTTGGAAAAATTGTTTCCATGAAGAAAATCTAAGCCGAGGCGCTTCCGAAACGTTTCCGTAACGTTTTCCGTGAGGAATCTCGCAAAGGTTTGAACCGTTCTTCGACGTTCTTCATTCGTTCTTCATCGTTCTTCGATCTTCAACGGGTAAGTACCTCGAACCAAGCTTTTCGATTCATTCTATGTACCCGTAGTGGTCCACATTGTGTTTCGTGCATTTTTATTCTCGTTTTGTTTACTTTTTATACCCCCTGTTGACGTGCTTAAGCCATTTTACTTAAGTCGTTTCTCGCTTAACTTAAAAATAAAATAAATTTCCACCGAACGTTTGAATTGTATTATCCGTTAACTTCGGTTAAAATCAATTCCGACCGTTCGGTCGTGCCGTAACCACGTTGGAAATCAAAAAGAGGTAAAAAATAATATAATAATCAAAAAATATCTTTTTTAGTAAAATAAAGCGGAAAATCAATCGGACGTTTTCTCTTTGGGATTTCTCATTCTTAATCGAATTGATTAATAACTAAGGTGAAACTAAGGCTAAAATCAACTTGCCTAGTCAAGCTCGTCCACAAAAATAGGCTTTTGAAGTTTGTCATTTCAATTTCTCACCAAGTAAGATGGATCATTTTTAAGGTCCAACGCCTTAAAATGATCACCACTTAAGTAAAAAAGGCATCACTTGATAAAAAAGAACTACGTAGGTCTGATTTTCTCATCCCAAATTGAGGAATACGTAGGAGCAAAGGGAAACACCCTTGTCGACCACAAAAAAGGAAAAAATATAAAAAGGGTATAAAGGATATAAGAACATAAAAGGGAACATAAAAATCAAAGTCATGTTTGCACATTCGATTAAAGGCTGCCGTCCCTTGGGACGGGCGTGTGGGGTGCTAATACCTTCCCCGTGCGTAAATACAACTCCCGAACCTTTCACTAAAAAGTTCGTAGATCTCGTCTTTTCCAGTTTTTCCGACGTTTTCCTCAAATAAACGTTGGTGGCGACTCCGCGCGTATTCCTTTCGTGGAACACGCATCCCGCGAGTCACGCGTCGCCCTCCCGCCGAAGGGTAGGTTGCGACAGCTACTAGCGCTGTCGCTAAGGTGAACCCGATGTTCCCATCTGGCCTCAAGCAAATGAATCATCCAACCTCAAATATGGTAGGCAAAGATTTGGGAAGTACGGATGACCCCATGATGTGCAAATTCAAAACAAGCACGCCTTCCCGCCATATGGCTTGCCTCCCAAACTATACACCACCCAATGTGGCGTACACTCTCAATGAAAATCTCAATAACTCCACTCCAATACTCATTGAGAACCAATAACCTCAATCTGATCAGGCACATATCTCTCAAACCATGGGGGAGACACATGAAACTCCCCACCACAATCTAGCTGACTTCGAGCCTTGGCTCGAATATGCCATTGAAGGGCAAGCAGTTGGTGGTATACCCTTTGAAAACACTTTGGAGGGCCCTCAGTTTCACCCACAACCACAACCATTGCATTTTGCGGTGGGAAGAGCCCCTCCTGCTATGGCCGAAAAGGGAAAGGCGGATCATCTAGAGGAAAGGCTCAGGGCCATTGAAGGAGGTGAAGATTATTCTTTGCTAACCTAGAAGAGTTGTTCCTAGTACCCAATATCATCACCCCTCCCAAGTTGAAGGTGCTAGACTTTGACAAGTACAAGGGGACTACTTGTCCCAAGAACCATCTAAAGATGTATTGTCAGAAGATGGGGGAATACGCAAAAGATGAGGAATTGCTGATACATTCCTTCCAAGAAAGTCTTACTGGGGTAGCTGTTACCTGGTACACTAACTTGGAATCTTCCCGAGTCCATTCTTGGAAGGACCTAATGGTTGCCTTTGTTAGGCAGTATTAGTACAATTTTGATATGGTTCCGGATAGGATGCAACTACAGAACATTTGCAAAAAGGGGGACGGATCTTTCAAAGAACACGCCCAAAAGGTGGAGGGATCTGGCGGCCCAGGTGGTACCCCCAATGATGGAAAGGGAGACGATGATCGTGATGGTAGACACATTATCGATACTCTACTATGAAAAAATGGTGGGCTACGCACCCTCAAAGCTTTGCGGATTTGGTCTTCACCAGTGAAAGGATCGAAGTGGATCTGAAAAGAGGAAAATTTAATCATCCTGCTTGGACGAATGAGAAAACTGGGGCAAATAAAGAGGGTGACGATGAGGGAGAAACCCATGCTGTGACTGCCATTCCTGTACGGCCAAGTTTCTCACCAACCCAACAATGTCATTACTCAACCCTTCTCCTTACCTACCGCCCATTTATCCACAAAGGCCATCCCTAAATCAACCACAAAGTCTGTCTACCGCACTTCCAATGACGAACACCACCTTTAGCACAAACCAAAAACACCAACCAAAAAATGAATTTTGCAGCGAGAAAGCCTGTAGAATTCACCCCAATTCCAGTGTCCTATGCTGACTTGCTCCCATATCTACTTGATAATTCAATGGTAGCCATAACCCTAGCCAAGGTTCATCAACCTCCATTTCTCCGAGAATACGACTCGAACGCAACGTGTGCTTGTCACGGAGAAGCCCCGGGGCGTTCCATTGAGCATTGTAGGGCTCTGAAGCGTAAGGTGCAAGGTCTAATTGATGCGGGCTGGCTGAAATTTGAGGAGAATTGCGTGTAAATCCTGACATTGACAAGAAATGCCACACATAGGGCAATTTTGAAGGCTGTTGTTAGGTGTCTCTAATGACTCATCAGGATTTCCAAGTTTATGCCATTATTGTAAACCACAGTTACAATGTTAAATGAAATGGATAAAGTTGATATCTTTGTCCCTCATCCTCTCACAAACGCATGTTTGCTTATTCAACTTTCACTGGAATGTGGGTGCAAGCCATTGGTCTGTTTGCTCAAGCGACCTGTGCTCCTGAGTGTTGACTTCTAAGACTGTTCAATCAGAGATTACTCGTCTTGCACGTTGGTGGGGGTGCCGTAAAACAACGAGTAAAGTTCAAAACAAATAAGTTTCAAAATAAAAAATAAGTTTCAAAATAAAAAATAAAAAGGCATTTGATTGACTGTGTTTTCAAGTAAAAATTATAGACGTTCATGTGACCTCATTTTGTCTTTTTAGAGAGAAGTGAGTTATCAAGAATAGGATGTTGGACAAATGGCCTCAGTTACCTTAAGAAAAAGGGGGGTTGAATTAAGATGCAAAGACTATTCCCCAATTGAACTATCACTCTTTCTTTTTGGATTAACAATGCACCCTTAACATGAATTACTCAAAAGATAATTCAAAATAAACTTCTTTAAAGCAAAAGATAAATAGCAATAAATAAAAGAAGTTTAAAGGAATAGAGGAATGCAAACTTGATTTATACTGGTTCGGCCACTTCCCACGCCTACGTCCAGTCCTCAAGCAACCCACTTGAGATTTTCCACTCTCTTGTAAAACTCCTTTTACAAAGTCTGAACCACACAGGGACAACCCTTCCCTTGTGTTCAGGAATCCTCTACAACAAGAGACCCACGATCTCTTAATCCCTTTTCAGAAATAAGAAGAAGAAATCTCTCTTAAAAAAGATAGATTGTACAATGAAGATCAATCAAAATTCCTTATTGAATATACAAGTGGTTGACCAAGGAATCTTTTTGAGAGGATAAGACATTTCAGTTCAGAAAAACTCTTAATCTTTTGAGAGGATAAAACTTTTTGGGCAATGAAAACTCTCTTTAAATTCGTGTTTCCAAGTCACCTTTGATGGCCATTCATAAACCATTTGAATAGATGTGACTCTTGGAAATTATTTTCTGAAAATCTCCTCTGGTAATCGATTACAAGACTTGTGTAATCGATCACAGGCTTTAAAATTTGAATAAACTGCTGGTAATCAATTACCATCCATGTGTAATCGATTACACATTATAAATTTTGAATTCAAATTTCTAGTGACTATTATAAACATTTTCAGCTGTTGGTAATTGATTACCAGAGAGTAAATCTCAATTTAAAATGATTTAGATAGAATTCTTTGGCCAAACCTTTTGCTTTTTCAATTTGGAAACTTCTTCCTAAGATTCTAGAGATCAACTTGATCATATATCTTGATTTTCTTGGATTCTTGGATTCTTGTCTTGAATAAAACTTGGAAGCACTTGATCCTTTAGCATCATCAAGACATCAAAACATCTTGCTTCTACATAGGAGTCATTTGACTTAATCCATCAACTGAAAAATCCTTCAACTATTTCTCGTCCTTGGAAAATTCTTTTTGCAAGAATCAACTGCTTCTTTCATTCTTCCTCACTACGAGGTTGTGGAAACAAGACAACAATTGGTACCTCTAAGCCCTACACTGGGGCAACGAAAGGCACCATGCAAAAACCTCAAGCGAACCTAGGGGCAGATTAGAAGTTTTCACCCAATAGGTTCCCAGCTACAAGGTCATGATGAAAGATAACAATTGGTACCTCAAAGCCTTACACTGGGGCAATGAGGGGCATCGTGCATGAGCCTTAAGTGAACATAGGGGCAGATCAAAAGTTCACACCCGTCGATGTTTTTAAACAATAAAAAAAAGGGGGACAAACCCTGGAATTTCAATGGATTGGTTAAACATCAAATGGCTCCATTGCCGTCACTCCAAAATGGTCAAGTGACTAAATCAAAAAGAACATACACTCTGAGGGAGTTCCCAGAGAGATTTGCAAAAGGATAGGATGAGGTTGCATGAATTATCACCTCTTTCAAAAGGACAGTCAATCTGTGTTTTCCAAAAAATCAAATCAAAATCAAAATCACAAAATAGGGAAAGAATGTCATGAACATTGTACAACTTTCCATTATATTGCATTGTTTCATATGAAGTCCGCATTTACCAAATTTCACGACAAAGGTTGCATGCATCTGCATCCCTAAAAATCATGTTAACTGCATAGATTTCCTACATCTAATGTCCAAATCTTGTGGATTTGGGATGACCGGCCCTCTCGATGAGTCAATCTCTTGCTTTCTCATAAGGGTGGACCCTTGGGTACTTGTACCTATCACCTTTAGAGGACTACACGTCCTCGCCAACAGAGGACTGCACGCCCTCACTTTCAGAGGACTACACGTCCTCGCCTGGAGAGGACTACACGTCCTCACCTTCGAAGGGCTGCACGCCCTCACCTTTAGAGGACCACACGTCCTCACCTTCAGAGGGCTACACGCCCTCGCCATCAGAGGACTGCATGTCCTCACCTTCAGAGGGCTACACGCCCTCGCCATCAGAGGACTGCATGTCCTCACCTTCGTAGGGCTACACGCCCTCACTATCAGAGGACTGCATGTCCTCACCTTCGTAGGGCTACACGCCCTCACCTTTAGAGGACTACACGTCCTCGCCAATAGAGGGTTGCACGCCCTTGCCTTGAGAGGACTACACATCCTCACCTTCGTAGGGCTACACGCCCTTACCTTGAAGAGGACTACACGTCCTCGCCAACAGAGGGCTGCAGGCCCTCACCTTCAGAGGGCTACACGCCCTCGCCATCAGAGGACTGCATGTCCTCACCTTCAGAGGGCTACACGCCCTCGCCATCAGAGGAACATACATCCTCACCTTCTGAGGGCTACACGCCCTCACCATCAGAGGACTGCATGTTTTCACCTTCGTATGGCTACACGCCCTCACCTTTAGAGGACCACACGTCCTCACCTTCAGAGGGCTACACGCCCTCGCCATCAAAGGACTGCATGTCCTCACCTTCGTAGGGCTACACGCCCTCACCTTTAGAGGACTACACGTCCTCGCCAACAGAGGGCTGCACGCCCTCACCTTGAGAGGACTGCACACCCTCACCTCCAGAGGACTACACATCCTCGCCTTGGGAGGGCTGCACGCCCTCACCTTTAGAGGGCTACGTGTCCTCATTTTCAATGTGCTCCACATCTGCACCTTAAGAGAATTTAAGGTCCTCTGTCCTTAAATGCTTAACCGAGACTTGCACTCCCGATTAAGGGACCAGTAGTTTCCTTTTAACGGTTCCTGGGCCACCCCCTGATATTGGAGGTGGGCCAACTGTGCGAGCACAACCAGAGAAGGAGGCTATCACATAGCTACTATGCATACCGGGGCAAGATTTCACCTGTGCCGCTGCAAAGAGACGAGTGCGGATCATGCGCACCAACATGACCACTCTTACATAGATATAGATGACATTGCTACTTAGCAACATTCTGCCCAGCGACCGCAATGCCAATCTCCCCCTGCAAAAGTATCAGTTGGTCTGTGTCGTCCCGACATGGGTAAGTATGCATATGGTTCAACTGATTTCTGATATCATCTATTGTTTGCAGGGATCGCACCCACAGAGACACCCAGTGGACCTGAAGAAGTCCAACAGGGCCCTGGGGTTTCCATCTCTGGTTACGGGCCTCTGTCGGCCCTATAGGGCGCCCGTTCCCCCCGGCAAGGTCACATCATCATAGGTAAGTATGCACATCGCTCAACTGATTTCTGATTTCATCTATTGTTTGCAGGGATTGCGCCTGCAAGACACCCAGTGGACCCGAAGAAGTCCAACAGGGTCTTGGAGTTGTCAAGCTCTAATTACGGGTCTCTGTCAGTTCTACGGAGTACCTATCACCTCCAGCAAGGGCATCAGGCCCCCTACTAATTGAGCTTTCATCAAGAAGTACTGCGCCCCCAGGCAGGCCCAGGGCAAAACACCACAATAGCATTGGGATGGCTGGTAGCAGGCAATAGACGCACCGCCACCACCTCTAGAGTTCACCTCTGCTCATCCACAAAAAGGTTTGAGTATTGCCTACACCACATGGCCAACCAATAGGCGACCAAGTCCAAAGCCAAAGGTAAGCAAAGTACTAGGTCAGTGATCGACAAGTCATAAGGCGTCCAGCTCAAGACGTTAAAGAAGCGCTACTAGGAGGCAACCTAGTAACTTTTAAATGTTTGCTTGTTATTTGATCACCTTTTGTTTCTCAAGTCATAGTAGGACACACCTAGTTGCTCATGATCCTAGGAATTTAAATAAATCAAGCACAAGCTCGAAAGGTAGTCATACCTCACAAAATATATATATGTATGTTTAGGTAGAAAGATACCTTAGATATGCATGTGTCGCAACCTACCCTTCGGCGGGAGGGCGACGCGTGACTCGCGGGATGCGTGTTCCACGAAAGGAATACGCGCGGAGTCGCCACCAACGTTTATTTGAGGAAAACGTCGGAAAAACCGGAAAAGACGCGATCTACGAACTTTTAAGTGAAAGGTTCGGGAGTTGTATTTACGCACGGGGAAGGTATTAGCACCCCACACGTCCGTCCCAAGGGACGGCAGCCTTTAATCGAATGTGCAAACATGACTTTGATTTTTATGTTCCCTTTTATGTTCTTATATCCTTTATACCCTTTTTATATTTTTTTCTTTTTTGTGGTCGACAAGGGTGTTTCCCTTTGCTCCTACGTATTCCTCAATTTGTGATGAGGAAATCAGACCTACGTAGTTCTTTCGGAACAAAGTGTTTGGTTAAGTTGTTTTTGTCTTTTTTTTGCAAAATATGTTTTTATTGAACAAAAGGTCATTTTAAGGTGTTGAACCATTAAACGGTCTTTTGATTTTGAAAGGGGAGAAACGTTAAGGCGTTGGACCATTAACGATCTCTTGTTTTTGAAAGGAGAGAAACGTTAAGGCATTGGACCATTAACGATCTCTTGGGGTGGTCGACAAAAGCGGGGCTTTTGCTCCTACGTATCCTCAATTGCGATGAGGAAATCAGACCTACGTAGTTCTTGCAAAAGCGTTAAAGTTACATGTTGATTTTATGCTTTTGAACGGTCCATGTTAACCGATAAAAGCAAAGAGGACCGTTTAAGGCGTTGGACCTTAAAACGGTTTTTAGTGATTTTCGGACAAAACTTGATTTGTGAGTCTATTTTAGTCTTAGTTTCACTTTGGTTATTAATCAATTCATTCAAGGAAACTTCCAAAGAAAAAACGTCCGATTGATTTTTTTAATTTATTTTATTCAAAGATATTTTGATTATTTTATTATTATTTTTCAAGATATTTTGATTATTTTATTATTATTTTACCTTTTTTGGTTTAACCGAGGTTATAGCGTGAACGATCGGTTAGATTTCATTTTAAAAGTGATTAAATGAGATTACAACACAAATGATCGGTTGAAATTCATTTTATCATTATTTAGATGAGAAAACGGCTTAAATAAACGGTAAAAGCGCGTTAAAGACGAAAGAAAAGAAATCGAAAATAAAGATGAAAGCTTAAAAAAACAAGAAATGAATTGAAAGTCTCGGATTCGAAAACTTACCCGTTGAAGAACGAAGAACGGATGAAGAACGATGAAGAACGGTTGAAAGCTTTGCGAGATTCCTCACGGAAAACGTTACGGAAACGTTTCGGAAGCGCCTCGGCTTAGATTTTCTTCACGGAAACAATTTTTCCAAGCAAATTCGAAAGAGAGAGAAGTGCCTAAGGGGCTGGACCCCTTCCTTCTTCATTTCCGCCCCTATTTATAGCAAAATAGGGGAGGTGGTTGCCGCCCAGCTCGCCCAGGCGAGCAGGGTTGCTTCCTCCAGAAGCAACCGCCTTCTGGAGGAATCTTCTGGAGGGCCCAAGTGGGCCTGGGTGCTATTTGCACCCCCATTTTTACTAAGTACACCCCCCTCTGCTGTTTTTTGGTAATTCTTTTTTCGTAAAGTTACGGAAACTTACGAATTTCGTAACGATACTTGTTTTCTTTCCGTAATGTTACGGAACCTTGCGGATTACATAATCATCCCCTTTTTGACTTACGGAATGTTACGGAACCTCACTTAATTATGCAACGATGCTTCCATTTGATTTCCGGTGTGTCACGGAAACTTACGGATTGTGCATCAATATTTTTTGGTTTTTTTCGGCATGTCCTGGAATTTCACAAATTGCCTAATGATGGGTGCCAAGCACCTCACGAGGACCAAAGAATGGTCGCACGTCATCGAGCAAAGGTCCCCGGACGAAATTAGGGTATGACAGTTGCCCCTCTTTACTTGTCTTTTATTGGAGATAAAAGGAAAGTAAAGATAAGACACTAATTTCGTCCCTCTCGATTTGACGAGAGTCGCAGGTGACCATAAAATCTCCACATGCAAATGACTTGTTGTTCCCAAAATTTCACAAATTGCCTAACGATGGGTGCCAAGCACCTCACAAGGACCAAAGAATGGTCGCATGTCATCAAGCAAAGGTCCCCGAAAATCAGTGTATGACACTAATTTCGCTCCTCGAGAGTCGCGGGCGACCATGAAATTTCCACATGTAAATGACTTGTTGTTCCCGGAGGAACAAAAGGTGCAGAAGACTGTGTCAGCCTCTGCATGCTATCAAGCGTTATGTCTTACAGATAGCAAAAGAATGTTTATACGGATAACCACTCGGGTATTTCCGCGTATCATCGGGCCCGCCGCCTCTGGATGATACAAGGGTGCAGAATGACCAAACTTGGTCTCTGCTTGTCATCGGGCCCGCCGCCTCTGGATGACAAAAGGGTGCGAATAACCATAAGGTATCTCCGCGTATCATGGGTGCAGAATGACCAAACTTGGTCTCTGCTTGTCATCGGGCCCGCCGCCTCTGGATGACAAAAAGGTGCGGATAACCGTAAGGTATCTCCGCGTATCATCGGGCCCACCGCCTCTGGATGATACAAGGGTGCATGTCACATGACCTCAGGGTCAGTATGACAAAGATTATGGGGCGGCCGACAAAAGCAAGGCTCTTGCTCCTACGTATCCTCCAATGAGGAAATCAGACCTACGTAGTTCTGGATAACTTGTGAGACTTGAAAAGTCTCCATCGGAAAATGCTGACATCTCCGGAAAGGGCGCAGATGACCATATTGGTCTCTGCTCGTCAATCACACTTGGGGTCACTGAATGACGAGGTGCGGATAACCGTAAGGTGTCTCCGCGGGCTACCAGCTCTTGAGTCATGACAACAAAAGGCGGTATGGTCGACAAAAGCGAGGCTTTTGCTCCTACGTATCCTCCAATGAGGAACTCAGACCTACGTAGTTCTGGATAACTTGTGAGACTTGAAAAAGTCTTGGTGTTTTCTCCACTAAAACGCAAACATGCTTTAGCAAAGAGACAAATATTCCAACTGATTACAGCAGCATATGCCTTTTTGAGTGAAAAACAATGCGTCTACCGGGGAAGGAGAGTCTGCTGATGAAATCTCCCATAACCATAAATGAGATTTTGGATGTTAGCATTTCGTTTCTAAATGACCATTTAGAGGAAACACTGGGTTCGACAAAAATAGAAGAAATCCACTCAAAGTGTATCAATCTCGCACAGGTAAGTGTTTCATCCTAATTCCGAACCATAGATATGTCATGACTTGACTTTGCAAATTATTTCCTATCAAATCAAAAATTACATGCGTGATCATGGATCAATAGGGCTTCCCTTGGGAATGGGTTCTTTTGGTGGTTTCTTCTTTCGGCTTTCGTGTGTTTTTGGCTTTTGATTTTTCTGGCTTTTTCTTTTTCTGTTTTTTTTTGTTTAGTGCGGGGCGAGAAAAAAAAGGGTCGCTAGCGCACGGGATTTTGGTTGGTAATTAAAGGGAGAAGACCATTTTAGGTCGTGGTTTCCTTTCCTTCTTTTTGTTCATTTGGTGATAATTCTGTATTGTTCAGATATTGTCTGGTCCAAAGACCTCTCTGCACATTACTTCTGTTTTCTTTCGATCCTTGATCAGGAGCTTTATTTCCTTCTTTTCTCTTTTTTCTTTCTCCCATTCTTTGATTGGGAATTTTCTTTCTTTTCTTTTTGCTTTCTCCCATTTTTTGATTGGGAATTTCCTTTCTTTTCTTTTTTGCTTTCTCTTTGATTGGAAATTTTCCTTCTCTTCCTTTTTGCTTCCGAGAGTAAGGATTATGGTGAGTCAGGATTTTGGCTCAAGGTTTGTAGAATGGCTAGACATGATACATGTCGGGGTTTGGTTTGGTTCAAGGATAAAAAGGGATGCCCCACATTATTTCCATGACACAAATGCAAAAATGATGATTTGGAAACTTCATGCAAAACTGGTCATGCATGCACCTATGTGGACACTCAAGTGTCAAATTTTTATGGTCATGTGATGCTAGGGCTCAGGATTCATTTCCTCTATTTTAGTCAACCCAATGTTTCCAAAATATGTTCTTTTATCAATTTGTGCATTCATCCGAGTCCATTTTGGGCGTCCGGGAAAATTTTCACAGCGTTCCCTTCAGGTGTATACACATTTTTTTCAAAAACTAGTTATGATCAGTGAATTTTTCCAAAGAAAAGTTGGAAGTCATCTCTTTTCAAAAGCATGTTGGTTTTTCAGCTTGACAACTTATTTTTTCTTTTTTCTCCTTCCTTTTTTTTTATCATTATCATTTGTTTATTTCTTTTTCTTGTTTTTTTTTTCTTTTTTTTTTTTCCATGAGGTATTTTGCTACCTAAACATGTGCATATTTTTGTGAGGTATTTTTGCTATATACATGCATATCCAAGGTATCTTGCCACCTAAACATACATATATATGTTTTGTGAGGTATTTTTTTGCTACATACACGCACATCTAAGGTATCTCTCTACCTAAACATACATATATATATTTTGTGAAGTATTTTTTTGTTTACATACATGCATATCTAAGGTATCTTTCTACCTAAACATACATATATTTTTTGTGAAGTGTTTTTTTGTTTACATACATGCATATCTAAGGTATCTTTCTACCTAAACATACATATATATTTTGTGAAGTGTTTTTTTTTTTTTTGTTTACATACATGCATATCTAAGGTATTTTCACTACCTAAACATACATATATATATTTTGTGAGGTATGACTACCTTCCGAGCTTGCGCTTGTTTTATTTAAATCCCCAGGATCATGAGCAACTAGGTGCATCCTACTATAAAAAGCGATCAAATAACAAACATAGATTCAAAAGGTACTAGGTTGCCTCCTAGTAGCGCTTCTTTAACGTCTTTAGCTGGACGCCTTATGACTTGTCGGTCACTGACCTAGTACTTTGCTTACCTTTGGCTTTGGACTTGGTTGCCTATTGGTCGGCCATGTGTCGTAGGCAACGCTCTAACCTTTTTATGGATGAGCTGAGGTGAACTTTAGTGGTGATGGCGGTGTGTCTATTGCCCGCTACCGTCCATCCCAATGCTGCTGTGGTGTCTCGCCCTGCGCCTGCCTGGGGGCGCAACACTTCTAGATGAAAACTCGATTGGTAGGGGGCCTGATGACCCTGCTGGGGGCAACAGGCACTCCCTTGAACTGATAGAGACCCGTATTTAGAGCTTGACAACTCCAAGACCCTGTTGGACTTCTTCGGGTCCACTGGGTGTCTTGCAGGCGCGATCCCTGCAAACAATAGATGAAATCAGAAATCAGTTGAGCGATGTGCATACTTACCTATGATGACGTGACCTTGCCGGGGGGGTACGGGCACCCTGTAGGACTGATAGAGGCCCGTAACCAGAGCTGGAAACCCCAGGGCCCTGTTGGACTTTTTCGGGTCCACTGGGTGTCTTTGTGGGTGCGATCCCAACTGATACTTCCGCAGGGGGAGATTGGCATTGCGGTCGCTGGGCAGAATGTTGCTAAATAGCAATGTCATCTATATCTGTGTAAGAGTGGTCATGTTGGTGCGCATGGTCCGCACTCTTCTCTTTGCAGCGGCACGGGTGAAATCTTGCCCCAGTATGCATAGTAGCTGTGTGATAGCCTCCCTCTCTGGTTGTGCTCGCACAGTTGGCCCTCCTCCAATATCAGGGGGTGGCCCAGGAACCGTTAAAAGGAAACTACTGGTCCCTTAATCGGGAGTGCAAGTCTCGGTTAAGCATTTAAGGACAGAGGACCTTAAATTATCTTAAGGTGTGGATATGGAGCCCACTGAAAGTGAGGACGCGTAGTCCTCTAAAGGCGAGGGCGTGTAGCCCTCTGAAGTTCACGACGTGTCGCCTTTCGAAGGCGAGGGAGTGTAGTCCTATGATGGCAAGGACGTGCAATCCTCTAAAGGTGAGGGCATGACCCCCTTTGAAAATGGGGAACATGTAGTCCTCTGATGGCGAGGACGTGTAGTCCTCTAAAGGTGAGGACGTGTAGTCCTCTGAATGTGAGGGCGTGTAGCCCTACAAAGGTGAAGGCACATGACCCTTTGACGGCGAGGACGTGTAGTCCTCTGAAGTTGAAGGTACATGACCCTTTGAAGGCGAGGACGTGTAGTCCTCTGAAGGTGAAGGTAACTAGTACCCAAGGTGAGGGCGTGTAGCCCTCTCAAGGCGAGGACTTATAGTCCTCTGGAGGTGAGGGCGTGCAGCCCTCTGGTGGTGAGGACGTGTAGTCCTCTCAAGGCGAGGACGTGTAGTCCTCTGACGGTGAGGGTAAGTAGTACCCAAGGTGAGGGCATGTAGCCCTCTCAAGGCGAGGACATGTAGTCCTCTGGAGGTAAGGGCGTGCAGCCCTCTGATGGTGAGGACGTGTAGTCCTCTCAAGGCGAGGACGTGTAGTCCTCTGACGTTGAGGGTAATTAGTACCCAAGGTGAGGGCGTGCAGCCCTCTCAAGGCGAGGACATGTAGTCCTCTGGAGGTGAGGGCGTGCAGCCCTCTGATGGTGAGGACGTGTAGTCCTCTCAAGGCGAGGACATGTAGTCCTCTGAAGGTGAGGGCGTGCAGCCCTCTGTTGGCGAGGACGTGTAGTCCTCTAAAAGTGATAGGTACAAGTACCCAAGGGTCCACCCTTATGAGAAAGCAAGAGATCGACTCATCGAGAGGGCCGGTCATCTAGATGTAGGGAATCTATGTAGTTAACATGATTTTGAGGGATGCAAATGCATGCAACCTTCGTTGTGAAATTTGGGTAAATGCGGACTTTATATGAAACAATGCAATGTAATGGAAAGTTGTACAATGTTCATGGCATTCTTTCCCTATTTTGTGATTTTGATTTTGATTTGATTTTTTTTTTTTTTTTTTTTTTTTTTTTGGAAAACACAGATTGACTGCCCTTTTGAAAAAGGTGATAATTCATGCAACCTCATCCTATCTTTTTTGCAAACCTCTCCGGGAACTCCCTCAGAGTGTGTGTTCTGTTTGATTTAGTCACTTGACCATTTTGGAGTGACGGCAATGGAGTCGTTTGATGTTTGATCAATCCATTGAAATCCTAGGGTTTCTCCCCCCTTTTCTTTTTCTTGTTTAAAAACATCGACAGGTGAGAACTTTTGATCTGCCCCTATGTTCACTTGAGGCTCATGCACGATGCCCCTCATTGCCCCAGTGTAAGGCTTTGAGGTACCAATCGTTGTCTTTCGTCATGACCTTGTAGGAGGGAACCTATTGGGTGAGAACTTCTAATCTGCCCCTAGGTTCACTTGAGGCTCATGCACGGTGCCCCTCATTGCCCCAGTGTAAGGCTTTGAGGTACCAATCATTGTCTTGTTTTCACGACCTCGTAGTGAGGAAGAACGAAAGAAGCAGTTGATTCTTGCAAAAAGAATTTTCCAAGGAAGAGAAATAGTTTGAAGGATCTTTCAGTTGATGGATTAAGTCTAATGACTCCTATGTAGAAGCAAGATGTTTTGATGTTTTGATGATGCCAAAGGATCAAGTGCTTCCAAGTTTTATTCAAGACAAGAATCCAAGAAAGTCAAGATATATGATCAAGTTTGATCTCTTAGAATCTTTAGGAAGAAGTTTCCAAATTGAAGAAGCAAAAGGTTTGACCAAAGAATTCTATCATTTCAAATTGAGATTTGCTCTCTGGTAATCGATTACCATTAGTTGAAAATGTTTTAATTCAAATTTTTAAAACCTGTAATCGATTACATAAGTCTTGTAATTGATTACCAGAGGGGATTTTCAGAAAATAATTTCCAAGAGACATATCTATTCAAATGTTTTATGAATGGCCATTCAAATGTTTTAAAGAGAGTTTTCATTGCCCAAACAGTTTTATCCTCTCGAAAGATCAAGAGTTTTTCTGAACTGAAATGTCTTATCCTCTAAAAAAGATTCCTTGGTCAACCACTTGCTTATTCAATAAGGAATTTTGATTGATCTTCATTTTACAATCTACCTTTTTTACGAGAGACCTCTTCTTCTCTTCTTCTTATTTCTGAAAAGGGATTAAGAGACCGTGGGTCTCTTGTAGTAGAGGATTCTTGAACACAAGGGAAGGGTTGTCCCTATGTGCATTGTTAATCCGAAAAGAGAGAGTGAAAGTTTAATTGGGGAATAATCTTTGCATCTTAATTCAACCCCCCTTTTTCTTAAGGTAACTGAGGCCATTTGTCCAACATCCTATTCTTGATAACTCACTTCTCTCTAAAAAGAAAAAATGAGGTCACATGAACGTCTATATTTTTACTTGAAAACACAGTCAATCAAATGCCTTTTTATTTTTTTATTTTGAAACTTATTTTTTATCTTGAAACTTATTTGTTTTGAACTTTGCTCGTTGTTTTACGGCACCCCCACCAACGTGCAAGATGAGTAATCTCTGATTGAACGGTCTTGGAAGTCAACACTCAGGAGCGCAGGTTGCTTGAGCAAACAGACCAATGGCTTACACCCACATTCCGGTGAAAGTTGAATAAGCAAACATGCGTTTGTGAGAGGATGAGGGAAAAAGATATCAACTTTATCCATTTCATTTAACATTGTAGCTGTGGTTTACAATAATGGCATAAACTTGGAAACCCTGATGAGTCATTAGGGACACCTAACAACAGCTTTCAAAATTGCCCCATGTGTGGCATCTCTTGTCAATGTCAGGATTTACACGCAATTCTCCTCAAATTTCAGCCAGCCCGCATCAATTAGACCTTG
The DNA here is from genome assembly GCF_000004515.6 of Glycine max. Lineage (NCBI taxonomy): Eukaryota > Viridiplantae > Streptophyta > Magnoliopsida > Fabales > Fabaceae > Glycine > Glycine max. The sequence goes on along the minus strand of NC_038245.2, from coordinate 21,867,319 downwards.
CACCTTACGCTTCAGAGCCCTACCATGCTCAATGGAACGCCCCGGGGCTTCTCCGTGACAAGCACACGTTGCGTTCGAGTCGTATTCTCGGAGAAATGGAGGTTGATGAACCTTGGCTAGGGTTATGGCTACCATTTGAATTATCAAGTAGATATGGGATCAAGTTTAGCATATGACAACGGAATTTGGGGTGAACCCTACAGGCTTTTTGCTGCAAAATTCCTTTTTGTTGGTGTGTTTTTTTTTTGGTTTGTGCTAAAGGTGGTCTTCGTCATTGGAAGTGCGGTAGACAGACTTTGTGGTTGATTTAGGGATGGCCTTTGTGGATAACTGGGTGGTGGGTAAGGAGGAGGTTTGTTATTGGCTGAGTAATGACATTGTTGGGTTGGTGGGAAACTTGGCCGTATAGGAATGGCAGTCACAGCATGGGTTTCTCCCTCTTTCTCACCCTCTTCATTTGCCCCAGTTTTCTCAGTCGTCCTAGTAGGATGATCAAATTTGCCTCTTTTCGGATCCACTTCGATCTTTTTGCTGGCGAAGACCAAATCTGTAAAACTTGAAGGTGTGTAACCCACCATTTTTTTCATAGTAGAACACCGGTCACGTGTCTACTATCATTATGATAATCTCTTTCTCTGTTTTTGGGGGTGCTACTTGAGTTGCCAAGTCTCTCCATCTTTGGGCGTATTCTTTGAAAGATTTGTGCCCCCTTTTTGCACACTTTTTGTAGTTGCATCCTATCCGGAGCCATATCAGAATTGTACTGACACTGCTTAATGAAGGCAACCATTAGGTCCTTCCAAGAATGGACTCAAGAAGGTTCCTAAGTTAGTATACCAGGCAACAGTTGTCCTAGTAAGACTTTCTCAGGAAAAATGTATCAGCAGTTTCTCATCTTTTGCGTATGCCCCCATCTTCCGACAGTACATCTTTAGATGGTTCTTGGAGCGAGTAGTCCCCTTGTACTTGCCAAAGTCCGGCACCTTGAACTTGGGAATGACCATGTTTGGGTATTAGGAACAACTCTTCTAGGTTAGCAAAGGCATAATCTTCACCTCCTTCAATGGCCCTGAGCCTTTCCTCTAGATGATCCAACTTTCCCATTCCTGCCATAGTCATGAGGGTTTTTAACCGCTGTGGAATGCAAGAGGTGCAGTTGTGGGTGATACTGAGGGCCCTCCAAAGGGTTTTGTAGGGGTATACCACCAACTGCTTGCCCTTCAGTGGTATATCCGAGCCAAGGCTCGAAGTCGGCTAGATTGTGATGGGGAATTTCATGGGTCTCTTCCACGGTTTAAGAGACATGTGCATGATCAGTTTGGGGTTGCTGGCTTTCCATGGGTATAGGAGTGGAGTTATTGACATTCTTATTGGGAGTGTACGCCACATTGGGTGGCGTATAGTTGAGAGGCAAGCCATATGACGGGAAGGCGTGCTCATTTTGAATTTGCACATCATGGGGGCCGCCCGTACTTCCCAAATCTTTGCCTACCATATCTGAGGTTGGATGATTCATTTGGTTGATGCCGGATGGGGACATCAGGTTCACCTTAGCAACAACGCTGGTAGCGGCAATTGCAACCGCATTGGCTTCCATTATCTTCTTCACGCTCATCATGGCCTCCATCATTGTGGCCATTTTCTCTTTAATGGCCTCCATGTCGGCCTCCATCTTCTCTTGTATCTCCTCTACTTCACCCATTACTCTAGCTCTAGCACAAGTTCGGTGAGGACGCCGTAAAGCATGTTTCCTTTTCTTTTTGATAAGTTCATTTTATTTTATTTTATTTTATTTTTTCAAGGAAAGAATGCAACGAGCAATGCAACCAATGAAAAGCATGGATGCATGCGAATGATGTACAGTTGAAGTATTGCGAATTTTTACGCAAGACATGGGGTTGAATCAATTTAGATTTTCAACATGGTCCATGACATCTTTGTCAAGGTGAAACTGGAAGTAACAAGGACATAAACAATCCTAAATATGTTTGGCAGTAAACGAAGCAGTGATGTGACTCGATTCATCTTTTGCCCCAATTTTGCAAGACGGTTACTTCCATATTTCAACTTGACTTGATGAACCTTTTTGTAAAAGCATGAGCTTGGTTCAACCCCGTAATCCAAGGAATGGCAATTCTGATCGCCAATACTTCAACAACATCTCATAGGGATGAATGACTCGGGCATACTTTAAGCTTATGCACGGAAAATGTAATTATGAAATTGAGATGCCCGAAGAAACACCATATCCTAGTTAACCATGCATTAGGTACCATGTTCAATTATTTTGTTTTTGAGTGAAACGGGTTTATGATCCCAACATGGTTGGCTCATGGTGCCTAACACATGAAACTAAGAATGTAGTGTGAAATTTCACGCTTCCCCCTTTTTTGTTTTTGTTTTGTAGAGGAAAACGCAAGGATGAGCAAACATGAAAACAAATGGTATGCAATTTTGCAGACCAAAAAGTTTGTTGAACGCATATGCATGATGATGCCATGACTCATGCAAAATGTGAGGCTGGAATATGATAACGGACAAATGCAGGATATGTCCATTATGATGTTATGAAGAGATGCTTATGCGATGCATGATATGAATGCATTTTATGGACACGAGAGCCTAGAAAATTATCTCTTCTTACTTGCGCATTTGGGGGCGCAGTGCCCCATGTGTACAATTAAGAAGGTGATATGGACCTTCCGGCTTCCCGTGACAAAGGACGAGACCAACATACAATGCATGCTAGAGATAAAATGCGGGAGTGATTTGATTCGCACTGATTTTTGGAGTAAAAACGTGGGATAAACTCATTTTATTCAAAAAGTTATAACTAGTCAAGATCTGAGCGACAATACAAACTTCCTAGCGGTTTCTAATCATATGGTCCATTAAGTCTATCATATGTTGACAATAGCTGAGAAGTCCGTGGATCTTCTTGGGGGCGGAGTAGGTGTCCGCCATTGCTTTGGCCTTGGCTAGCAATCGGGGAAGTTCTTGACTCCTGTTCAAAGTAAGAGCAAATCGGTCCGTCCACATTGTTGCCTCTTGGTGCCATGAATCAATTACCCTCTCCCTTGCTTCGCTTTCTGCTGATATCTTGGCGTACTCATCCTCTAGCCTTTGCTCGTGAGTCGCCGCTAGATTTAGCTTCTCTTTGCACTCATCGATGACGGCCCACATATTCCCTTCAGTCTCGCTTAACTGTTGGGACAAATTTCTTTTCGACCTAAGGCAAGCCTTTAGCTCGTCCTTCAAGATCATGCCTTTGACCCGTGATGATTCCTTTCACCTCTTCGGAGCTTGAGCTTACTATTGCTGCCCTATAAAGCCCCTCAAAACTTTGCTTGCACGTGTTCTTCCTTTCGGGCCTTCTTGGTTTCTCATTCCAAGGCTTCATCGGTGGCCATATTGACATCCCTTAGTTCATCATACTCTTTTCAAACTTTGATGGCTATGGACTTGAACTTCTCTTCGACTACTCGGGCTCTTTCAAGCTCTGCCTTTAGAGCTTGTACCTCATCACTTTCTTCTGAAGCTTTAACCTCATCGTCCCTCACAGTCTTTAGATTTGGGAGCTAATCCAATCCTTGTGTTCGGACTCTCAGCCACTTATGATAGCCGCCGATGATCCCATTACTGCTTCCCCTAAGCTCTCTGTCCTTTCTTCACGCCGCATCCCATGCCTTGCGAACTCCTTGAAGTACCCTCGCGTTGTGGTCACTAAAACCTCGTGTGATGAAAGGCGTGATGCTTTCATCTGATGGCACTTCTCTCATGGGGTAGCCAAGCTGTCTTATGGCGAGGACGGGATTATAATTAATACAACCCCTTGTTCCCATCAAGGGAACATTTGGACATCCTTCGCATGAAGATAGAATCTTGATTCTTCCTTCCTTCTAGCGAGGGAACCAATTAACAGACGCCCCCCCATGCTAGCCAAGAGTTGGTCCCAATTCGCCTTTCCTTTTTCGACGCACGAGCGGTAACCTTGTAGCGGATAGGCGGGCCTACCTTCTTGGAGAAAAAGGTGTGAAACCAGCCCCACATAGAGAGCTGGAGTACAGCAAACAATCCTTGCACCGCTCTTTTCACATCCCCGGTCGAACGTGTCATACATGGCCAAAATGGCGACGATCGGGCTTTCCTTGCCATGATGAAAGGCGAGGAAAGCGTCAATCGCTGCTAGGTCCACTAACCCTTCCATATTCGGAAAGAGGACAACTCCAAAGATCAAAAGCGCCAAGATGTCAATAAAAGAAAGCCCATTCGCCTTGATTTGCCAAGGCCTTTGCCCTTTCCTCCAAACACTTCCTTGGTACTCCGACTACCCCATTCCTGTTTTGCTTTACCCGGTCCAACTCTTGTGCTGAGATTTTCACTACCTTGGCAACTCTTGTCGTGGAAGGATAGAACCTAGAGAAAAGATATGGCTTCCTTCCTCCCATTGGGCATCCCAGGATTTCTTCAAACTCTTTCACAGTCGGCACTAGCTGGAAGTCCTCAAATGTGAAGCACCTTAGGGGCTGGTCATAATACTGGGAAAGGGATGCAATCGGTTCCATGGAGACTTCTACCCTAGCTAGGTCCCAAATCTTACCATAGGCTTTGCGGAAGGCTTGCCGTTGAAGTTGACCCATTAATTGCCCCAACTTTCGTAAACTGGTGACCTCTAAGCTCTTGATTTTGACTTGATAAAACCTCTTTTCAAGCGAAGGCTTTTGACTTGATCCCATGTTTTACTAAAGTGAAATAAAATCTAGTGCGAATCAAAACTCCGACATCTATCATGGGTGGGATGGATGAATGCATGATGGAATGCATATGACACAGATGCAATCTAGAAAAGCGGGGGTTCGGGGAATTTGTCCCCTTCTTAGATACGACGTCTAGGGGTAACAGAATGCCCCAACGCACGTTTTTAAGAAGGCGACACGGACCCTCCGTTGGTTTGTTTACAGAAGGGATCAAGACAGAACCCATATGCGATGCCTATGCAAAAGACACAATGCGGGAATGTACACAGTATGACGATATTTACTGAACATAAGCAAAAGGGTATATGATACTTATGCATGGCAGTGTGAAAAATGGCACGCAGCGTGTCTGCTCGTGCCCCTATTTAAGGGACCTATAAGGGAGAGAACTAACTAGGCATTTAGTGATAACCCCCAAGGTAGTCATATCTCTTTTGATGGTTTCTAGAGGTATCATCCCCTTCGAAGAACATATTGCAGCAGTAGGGACTACTAGCAACAATAAGTTTTCAAAGAGAAAAGCTCTAGATGAGGGTTCACTGTAATCAAGCAAGTCGGAGACCTAGCATGATCACAGATTCACCTCCACTCCTTATGTTCCCATGAACCCGGGTATAGGGCCCTTTTTCACTCACAGTGTGTGCAAATAGTGTTAGTGTTTGTGTGCATCAAATGAATAAATATTTACCTCATGCATACATTCTAAAACACACTAAAAGCAACAAATAGTTTATATACACAAGAAAATAAGACAAATAAAGGGAAACCAACAAAGGAGAAAGTCATGATAAAACATTGCACAAGATTAAATGGCCTAACTCTCTAAAAAACAGTCCCCAGTGGAGTCGCCAACTGTCGCAACCTACCCTTCGGCGGGAGGGCGACGCGTGACTCGCGGGATGCGTGTTCCACGAAAGGAATACGCGCGGAGTCGCCACCAACGTTTATTTGAGGAAAACGTTGGAAAAACCGGAAAAGACGCGATCTACGAACTTTTAAGTGAAAGGTTCGGGAGTTGTATTTACGCACGGGGAAGGTATTAGCACCCCACACGTCCGTCCCAAGGGACGGCAGCCTTTAATCGAATGTGCAAACATGACTTTGATTTTTATGTTCCCTTTTATGTTCTTATATCCTTTATACCCTTTTTATATTTTTTTCTTTTTTGTGGTCGACAAGGGTGTTTCCCTTTGCTCCTACGTATTCCTCAATTTGTGATGAGGAAATCAGACCTACGTAGTTCTTTCGGAACAAAGTGTTTGGTTAAGTTGTTTTTGTCTTTTTTTTGCAAAATATGTTTTTATTGAACAAAAGGTCATTTAAGGTGTTGAACCATTAAACGGTCTTTTGATTTTGAAAGGGGAGAAACGTTAAGGCGTTGGACCATTAACGATCTCTTGTTTTTGAAAGGAGAGAAACGTTAAGGCATTGGACCATTAACGATCTCTTGGGGTGGTCGACAAAAGCGGGGCTTTTGCTCCTACGTATCCTCAATGAGGAACTCAGACCTACGTAGTTCTTGCAAAAGCGGTAAAGTTACATGTTGATTTTATGCTTTTGAACGGTCCATGTTAACCGATAAAAGCAAAGAGGACCGTTTACGGCGTTGGACCTTAAAACGGTTTTTAGTGATTTTCGGACAAAACTTGATTTGTGAGTCTATTTTAGTCATAGTTTCACTTTGGTTATTAATCAATTCATTCAAGGAAACTTCCAAAGAAAAACGTCCGATTGATTTTTTTAATTTATTTTATTCAAAGATATTTTGATTATTTTATTATTATTTTTTCAAGATATTTTGATTATTTTATTATTATTTTACTTTTTTTGGTTTAACCGAGGTTATAGCGTGAACGATCGGTTAGATTTCATTTTAAAAGTGATTAAATGAGATTACAACACAAATGATCGGTTGAAATTCATTTTATCATTATTTAGATGAGAAAACGGCTTAAATAAACGGTAAAAGCGCGTTAAAGACGGAAGAAAAGAAATCGAAAATAAAGATGAAAGCTTAAAAAAACAAGAAATGAATTGAAAGTCTCGGATTCGAAAACTTACCCGTTGAAGAACGAAGAACGGATGAAGAACGATGAAGAACGGTTGAAAGCTTTGCGAGATTCCTCACGGAAAACGTTACGGAAACGTTTCGGAAGCGCCTCGGCTTAGATTTTCTTCACGGAAACAATTTTTCCAAGCAAATTCGAAAGAGAGAGAAGTGCCTAAGGGGCTGGACCCCTTCCTTCTTCATTTCCTCCCCTATTTATAGCAAAATAGGGGAGGTGGTTGCCGCCCAGCTCGCCCAGGCGAGCTCAGCTCGCCCAGGCGAGCAGGGTTGCTTCCTCCAGAAGCAACCGCCTTCTGGAGGAATCTTCTGGAGGGCCCAAATGGGCCTGGGTGCTATTTGCACCCCCATTTTTACTAAGTACACCCCCCTCTGCTGTTTTTTGGTGATTCTTTTTTCGTAAAGTTACGGAAACTTACGAATTTCGTAACGATACTTGTTTTCTTTCCGTAATGTTACGGAACCTTGCGGATTACATAATCATCCCCTTTTTGACTTACGGAATGTTACGGAACCTCACTTAATTATGCAACGATGCTTCCATTTGATTTCCGGTGTGTCACGGAAACTTACGGATTGTGCATCAATATTTTTTGGTTTTTTTCGGCATGTCCTGGAATTTCACAAATTGCCTAATGATGGGTGCCAAGCACCTCACGAGGACCAAAGAATGGTCGCACGTCATCGAGCAAAGGTCCCCGGACGAAATTAGGGTATGACAGCATGTATGTAAACAAAAAAAAAAAAAAAAACACTTCACAAAATATATATGTGTATGTTTAGGTAGAAAGATACCTTAGATATGCATGTATGTAAACAAAAAATACTTCAGCAAACATATATATGTATGTTTAGGTAGAAAGATACCTTGGATATGCATGTATGTAAACAAAAAATACTTCACAAAACATATATATGTATGTTTAGGTAGAAAGATACCTTGGATATGCATGTATATAGCAAAAATACCTTACAAAACATATATATGTATGTTTAGGTAGAAAGATACCTTGGATATGCATGTATGTAGCAAAAAGATACCTCACAAAATATATATATGTATGTTTAGGTAGCAAGATACCTTGGATATGCATGTATATAGCAAAAATACCTCACAAAAATATACACATGTTTAGGTAGCAAAATACCTCATGGAAAAAAAAAAGAAAAAAAAAACAAAAACAAACAATTAAAAAAAAAAGAGAGGAAAAAAGGAAAATAAGTTGTTTAGCTGAAAAACCGACATGCTTTTGAAAAGAGATGACTTCCAACTTTTCTTTGAAAAAAAATCACTGATCATAACTAGTTTTTGCAAAAAATGTGTGTACACCTGAAGGGTGAATGCTGTGAAAATTTTCCCGGACGCCCGAAATGGACTCGAATGAATGCACAAATTGATAAAAGAACATATTTTGGAAACATTGGGTTGACTAAAAATAGAGGAAATGAATCCTGAGCCCTAGCATCACATGACCATAAAAATTTGACACTTGAGTGTCCACATAGGTGCATGCATGACCAGTTTTGCATAAAGTTTCCAAATCATCATTTTTGCATTTGTGTCATGGAAATAATGTGGGGCATCCCTTTTTATCCTTGAACCAAACCAAACCCTGACATGTATCATGTCTAGCCATTCTACAAGCCTTGAGCCAAAATCCTAACTCACCATAAACCTTGACCCAGGGTGAGAGTGTCAATCCTTACCCTCGGAAGCAAAAAAGAAGAGAAGGAAAATTTCCAATCAAAGAGAAGGCAAAAAAAAAAAAAGAAGAGAAGGAAAATTTCCAATCAAAGAGAAAGCAAAAAGAAAAGAGAGGAAATTCCCAATCAAGAATGGGAGAAAGAAAAAAAAGGAAGAAGAAGAAGGAAAGAAAGCTCCTGATCAAGGATCGAAAAAAAACAGAAGAAATGTGCAGAAAGGTCTTTGGACCGGACAATATCTGAACAATACAGAATTGTCACCAAATGAACAAAAGGAAGGAAAGGAAACCATGACCTAAAGTGGTCTTCTCCCTTTGATTACCAACCAAAATCCTGTGCGTCGGTGACTTGTTTGCCTCGCGCAAAACAGAAATAGAAAAGGAAAAGGCTAGAAAAAAAGATCAAAAGCCGAAAAACCCACCAAAAGAACCCATTCCCAAGGGAAGTCCTATTGATCCATGATCACGCATGTAATTTTTGATTTGATAGGAAATAATTCGCAAAGTCAAGTCGTGACATATCTATGGTTCGGAATTAGGATGAAACACTTACCTGTGCGAGATTGATACACTTTGAGTGATTTTCTTCTATTTTTGTCGAACCTAGTGTTTCCTCTAAATGGTCATTTAGAAACGAAATGCTAAACATCCAAAATCTCATTTGTGGTTATGAGAAAATTTCATCAGCAGATTCTCCTTCCCCGATAGACACATTGTTTTTTGTCCGAAAAGCATATGTTGATCTGATTAGTTGGAAGTTTTATCTCTTTACTAAAGCACGTTCGCATTTGAGCGAAGAAAACACCGAGACTATTTCTAGTCTCACAAGTTATCAAGAACTACGTAGGTCTGAGTTCCTCATTTGAGGATACATAGGAGCAAAAGCCTCGCTTTTGTCGACCACACCACTTTTTGTTACCATGACCCAAGAGCTGGTAGCCCGCGGAGACGCCTTACGGTTATCCGCACCTCGTCATTCAGTGACCCCAAGTGTGATTGATGAGCAGAGGCCAATGTGGTCATCTGCGCCCTTTCCGGAGATGTCAGCATCTTCCGGTGGAGACTTTTTCAAGTCTCACAAGTTATCTAGAACTACGTAGGTCTGAGTTCCTCATTGGAGGATACGTAGGAGCAAGAGCCTTGCTTTTGTCGGCCGTCCCACAATCTCTGTCATACTGACCCTGAGGTCATGTGACATGCAGAGACAAACTATGGTCATTCTGCACACCTTTTGCCATTCAGACACAGTCGTGTCCGATGGCACGCAGAGACAAATTATGGTCATTCTGCACCCTTTTGTCATCCAGAGGCGGCGGGCCCGATGACATGCAGAGACAAATTATGGTCATTCCGCACACCTTTTTCCATTCAGACACAGTCGTGTCCGATGGCACGCAGAGACAAATTATGGTCATTCTGCACCCTTTTGTCATCCAGAGGCGGAGGGCCCGATGACATGCGGAGACAAATTATGGTCATTCCGCACACCTTTTGCCATTCAGACACAGTCGTGTCCGATGGCACGCAGAGACAAATTATGGTCATTCTGCACACTTTTGTCATCCAGAGGCGGCGGGCCCGATGACATGCGGAGACAAATTATGGTCATTCCGCACACCTTTTTGCCATTCAGACACAGTTGTGTCCGATGGCACGGAGAGACAAATTATGGTCATTTTGCGCCCTTCGTCAATCGCGGCCGACAAACCCGTTGACACGCGGAGATTTACATCATCTTCCGCGCTCACAAGATCTGTCATACTGACTTTTGAGTCACGCTGACGGGCGGAAATACCCGAGTGGCTATCCGTATAAACATTCTTTTGCTATCTGTAAGACAGAACGCTTGATAGCATGCAGAGACTGACATCGTCTTCTGCACCTTTTGTTCCCCCGGGAACAACAAGTCATTTGCATGCGGAGATTTTATGGTCACCCGCGACTCTCGTCAACCGAGAGCAACGAAATTAGTGTCTTATCTTTACTTTCCTTTTATCTCCAATAAAAGACAAGTAAAGAGGGGCAAGTGTCATACCCTAATTTCGTCCGGGTGACCTTTGCTTGATGACGTGCAACTTTTGTTTGGTCCTTGTGAGGTGCTTGGCACCCATCATTAGGCAATTTGTGAAATTCCGGGACATGGCGGAAAACAAAAGAAAATATTGATGCACAATCCGTAAGGTTCCGTGACACACCAGAAATCAAATGGAAGCATCGTTGCACAATTAGTGAAGTTCCGTAACATTCCGTAAGTCAAAAAGGGGATGATTATGTAATCCACAAGGTTCCGTAACATTTCGGAAAGAAAACAAGTATCATTACGAAATTTGTGAGTTTCCGTAACTTTACGAAAAACGAATCACCAAAAAAAGGCAAGCCGAGGGGCTTCCGTAACGTTTCCGTGAGGAATTTCGCAAAGGTTTCGACCGTTCTTCGACGTTCTTCATCGTTCTTCGATCTTCAACAGGTAAGTACCTCGAACCAATCTTTTCGATTCATTCTATGTACCCGTGGTGGTCCACATTGTGTTTCGTGTATTTTTATTCTCGTTTCATGTACTTTTTATACCCCCTTTTGACGTGCTTAAGCCATTTTATTTAAGTCATTTCTCGCTTAACCTAAAAATAAAATAAATTTCCACCGATCGTTTGAATTGTATTATCCGTTGACTTCGGTTAAAGTGAATTCCGACCGTTCGGTCGTGCCGTAACCACGTTGGAAATCAAAAAAAGAGGTAAAATAATAATATAATAATCAAAAAACATCTTTTAGTAAAATGAAGTGGAAAATCAATCGGACGTTTTCTCTTTGGGATTTCTCATTCTTAATTGAATTGACTAATAACTAAAGTGAAAATAAGGCTAAAATCAACTCGCCTAGTCAAGCTCGTCCATAAAAAAGGGTTTTTGAAGTTTATCATTTCAATTTCTTACTAAGTAAAATGGATCATTTTCAAGGTCCAACGCCTTAAAATGATCACCTTTTAAGTAAAAAAGAATCACTTGATAAGAAAGAACTACGTAGGTCTGATTTCCTCATCGCAATTGAGGAATACGTAGGAGCAAAGGGAAACACCCTTGACGACCACAAAAAGAGAAAAAATATAAAAAAGGTATAAAGGATATAAAGACATAAAAAGGGAACATAAAAATCAAGGTCATGTTAGCACATTCGATTAAAGGCTGTCGTCCCTTGGGGCGGACGTGTGGGGTGCTAATACCTTCCCGGTGCGTAAATACAACTCTCGAACCTTTCACTTAAAAGTTCGTAGATCGCGTCTTTTCCGGTTTTTCCGACGTTTTCCTCAAATAAACGTTGGTGGCGACTCCGCGCGTATTCCTTTCGTGGAACACGCATCCCGCGAGTCACGCGTCGCCCTCCCGTCGAAGGGTAGGTTGCGACAACAGGTAACCATTGGGTAACCCCGCATGTCAATTGACTTCACGGGTCAGGACGACAAAAGGTGCAGAAGATGATGTTAGTCTCCGCGCGTCAATCGGCTCGTTTGCCCCTGGTTGACGAAAGGTGCGGGTAACCATAAGGTAACCCCCCATGTCACCTGACTTCACGGGTTAGGACGACAAAAGGTGCAGAAGACGATGTTAGTCTCCTTGCGTCAACGGGCTCGTTTGACCCTGGTTGACGAAAGGTGCGAGTAACCATACAGTAACCCCCCATGTCAACTGACTTCTCGGGTCATGACAACAAATGGTGTAGAAGACGATGTTTGTCTACGCGCGTCAACGGACACGTTTGCCCCTGGTTGACGAAAGGTGCAGGTAACCATAGGGTAACCCCGAATGTCACTTGACTTCACGGGTCAGGACGACAAATGGTGCAGAAGACGATGTTAGTCTCCGTGCGTCAACGGGCTCGTTTGCCCCTGGTCGATGAAAGGTGTGGATAACCATAAGGAAACTTCGCATGTAACCTGACTTCACTGGTCAGGACGACAAAAGGAGCAGAAGACGATGTAAGTTTCCACGTGTCAACGGGCTCGTTTGCCCCTGGTTGACGAAAGGTACGGGTAACCATAAGGTAACCCCGCATGTCACTTGACTTCACGGGTCAAGACAACAAAAGGTGCAGAGGACGATGTAAATCTCTGGGCGCCAACGGGCTCGTTTGCCCCTGGTTGACCAAAGGTGCGGGTAACCATAAGGTAACCCCGCATATCACTTGACTTCAGCGGTGAGGACAACAAAAGGTGCAGAGGACGATGTTAATCTTTGCGCTTCAAAGGGCTCGTTTGCCCCTGGTTGACGAAAGGTGCGGGTACCAATAAGGTAACCTCCCATGTCAGCTGACTTCACGGGTGAGGACGACAATAGGTGCAGAAGATAATGTTAGTCTCCGCGCGTCAACAGGCTCGTTTGCCCCAAGTTGACGAAAAGGGCGGGTATCCATCAGGTAACCCCGCATGTCAGCTGAATTCACGGGTCAGGACGACAATAGGTGCAGAAGATGATGTTAGTCTCCGGGCGTCAATGGGCTCGTTTGCCCCTTGTTGACCAAAGGTGCGGATAACCATAAGGAAGTCTCGCATGTACCTGAATTGACGGGTCAGGACGACAAAAGGAGCAGAAGACGATGTAAGTTTCCACGCGTCAACGGGCTCGTTTGCCCCTGGTTGACGAAAGGTATGGTAACCCCGCATGTCACTTGACTTCACAGGTCAAGACGACAAAAGGTGCAGAGGACGATCTTAATCTCCGCGCGCCAACGGGTTCGTTTGCCTCTGGTTCACCAAAGGTGCGGGTAACCATAAGGTAACCCCGCATATCACTTGACTTCACGGGGCAGGACGACAAAAGGTGCAGAAGACGATGTTAGTCCCTGCGCGTCAACAGGCTCGTTTGCCCCTGGTTGACCAAAGGTGTGGATAACCATAAGGTAACCCCGCATGTCACCTGACTTCACGGGTCAGGACGATAAAACGTGCAGAAGATGATTTTAGTCTCCGGGTGTTAATGGGCTCATTTTCCCCTGGTTAATGAAAGGTGCGGGTAACCATTAGGTAACACCGCATGTCACCTGACTTCAAGGGTCAGGACAACAAAAGGTGCAGAAGACAATGTTAGTCTCCACGCGTCAACGGGCTCGTTTGTGCTTGGTTGACGAAAGGTACGGGTAACCATAAGGTAACCCCGCATGTCACCTGACTTCACGGGTCAAGACGACAAAAGGTAGAGAAGACGATGTTAGTCTCCGCGCGTCAACCGACTTGTTTGCCCCTGTTTGACGAAAGGTGCGAGAAACCATAAGCTAACCCCACATGTGACCTGACTTCACGGGTCAGGACGACAAAAGGTGCAGAAGACGATGTCAGTCTCCGCGCCTCAATGGTCTCGTTTGCCCCTGGTTGACGAATGGTGCAGGTGTCATACCCTAATTTCGTCCGGGGGCCTTTGCTTGATGACATGCAACTTTTGTTTGGTCCTTGTGAGGTGCTTGGCACCCATCATTAGGCAATTTTTGAAATTCCGGGACATGCCGGAAAACAAAAGAAAATATTGATGCACAATCCGTAAGGTTCCGTGACACACCGGAAATCAAATGGAAGCATCGTTGCACAGTTAGTGAGGTTCCGTAACATTCCGTTAGGCAAAAAGGGGATGATTATGTAATCCACAAGGTTCCGTAACATTACGGAAAGAAAACAAGTATCGTTACGAAATTCGTGAGTTTCCGTAACTTTACGAAAAAAGAATCATCAAAAAAAGGCAGGGGGTGTACTTAGTAAAAATGGGGGTGCAAATAGCAACCAGGCCCACTTGGGCCCTGCAGAAGATTCCTCCAGAAGGCTGTTGCTTCTGGAGGAAGCAACCCTGCTCGCCTGGGCGAGCTGGGTGGCAAGCTTCTCCCCCAATTTTCTATAAATAGGGGGAGAAGTGAAGTGAAAAAGGGTTCAGCCCCTCAGGCAGTTCTCTCTCTTTCGAATTTGCTTGGAAAAATTGTTTCCGTGACGAAAATCCAAGCTGAGGGGCTTCCGAAACGTTTCCGTAACGTTTCCGTGAGGAATTTCGCAAAGGTTTCGACCGTTCTTCGACATTCTTCATTCGTTCTTCATCGTTCTTCGATCTTCAACGGGTAAGTACCTCGAACCAAGCTTTTCGATTCATTCTATGTACCCGTGGTGGTCCACATTGTGTTTCGTGTATTTTTATTCTCGTTTCATGTACTTTTTATACCCCCTTTTGACGTTCTTAAGCCATTTTATTTAAGTCATTTCTCGCTTAACCTAAAAATAAAATTAATTTCCACCGATCGTTTGAATTGTATTATCCGTTAACTTCGGCTAAAATGAATTCCGACCGTTCGGTCGTGCCGTAACCACGTTGGAAATCAAAAAAAGAGGTAAAATAATAATATAATAATCAAAAAACGTCTTTTAGTAAAATAAAGCGGAAAATCAAGCGGACGTTTTCTCTTTGGGATTTCTCATTCTTAATTGAATTGACTAATAACTAAAGTGAAACTAAGGCTAAAATCAACTCGCCTAGTCAAGCTCGTCCATAAAAAAAGGTTTTTGAAGTTTATCATTTCAATTTCTTACTAAGTAAAATGGTCACCCTCAAGGTCCAACGCCTTAAAATGATCACCTTTTAAGTAAAAAAGAATCACTTGATAAGAAAGAACTACGTAGGGCTGATTTCCTCATCGCAATTGAGGAATACGTAGGAGCAAAGGGAAACACCCTTGTCGACCACAAAAAGAGAAAAAATATAAAAAAGGTATAAAGGATATAAAGACATAAAAAGGTAACATAAAAATCAAGGTCATGTTTGCACATTCGATTAAAGGTTGTCGTCCCTTGGGACGGACGTGTGGGGTGCTAATACCTTCCCCGTGCGTAAATACAACTCCCGAACCTTTCACTTAAAAGTTCGTAGATCGCGTCTTTTCCGGTTTTTCCGACGTTTTCCTCAAATAAACGTTGGTGGCGACTCCGCGCGTATTCCTTTCGTGGAACACTCATCCCGCGAGTCACGCGTCGCCCTCCCGCCGAAGGGTAGGTTGCGACAGCAGGTAACCATTGGGTAACCCCGCATGTCACCTGACTTCACGGGTGAGGACGACAAAAGGTGTAGAAGACGATGGTAGTCTCCGTGTGTCAACGTGCTCGTTTACCCCTGGTTGACGAAAGGGACGGGTAACCATCAGGTAACCCCGCATGTCATCTGACTTCACGGGTCAGGACGACAAAAGGTGCAGAAGATGATGCTAGTCTCCGCTCGTCAACGGGCTCGTTTGCCCCTTGTTGACGAAAGGGGCGGGTAACAATCAGGTAACCCCGCATGTTAGCTGACTTCACGGGTCAGCACGACAATCGGTGCAGAAGATGATGTTAGTCTCCGCTCATCAATGGGCTCGTTCGCCCCTGGTTGACGAAAGGTGCGGGAAACCATAAGATAACCCCGGATGTCACTTGACTTCACGGGTCAAGACGACAAAAGGTGCAGAAGACGATGTTAGTCTCCTTGCGTTAACGAGCTCGCTTGCCCCTGGTTGACAAAAGGGGCGGGCAACCAAAAGGTAACCCCGAATGTCAGCTGCCTTCACGGGCCAGGACGACAAAAGGTGAAGAGGACGATGTTAGTCTCCGGGCGTCAATGGGCTCGTTCGCCCCTGGTTGACCAAAGGTGCGGATCACCATAAGGAAGCCTCGCTTGTCACCTGACTTGACTGGTCAGGACGACAAAAGGAGCAGAAGACGATGTAACTTTCCACGCGTCAATGGGCTCGATTGCCCCTGGTTGATGAAAGGTACGGGTAACAATAAGGTAACCCCACATGGCACTTGACTTCACGGGTCAAGATTACAAAAGGTGCAGAGACCGATCATAATCTCCACGCGCCAACGGGCTCGTTCGCCCCTTGTTGACCAGAGGTGCGGGTAACCATAAGGTAACCCCGCATATCACTTGACTTCACGGGTCAGGACGACAAAAGGTGCAGAGGATGATGTTAGTCTCCGGGCGTCAATGGGCTCGTTTGCCCCTGGTTGACGAAAGGAGCGGGTAACCATAAGGTAACCTTGCATGTCAGCTGACTTCACGGGTGAGGACGACAAAAGTTGCAGAAGATGATGTTAGTCTCCAGGAGTCAATGGCCTCGTTTGCCCCTGGTAGACGAAAGGTGCGGGTAAGCATAAGGTAACACCGAATGTCACTTGACTTCACGGGTCAGGACGACAAAAGCAACAGAAGATGATGTTATTCTCTGCGCTTCAATGGGTTCATTTGGCCCTAGTTGAAGAACGGTGTGGGTAACCATAAGGTAACCCCGCATGTCACCTGACTTCACGGGTCAGGACGACAAAAGGTGCAGAAGACAATGTTAGTCTCCGCGCGTCAACGGACTCGTGTGCCCCTAGTTGACGAAAGGTGCGGGTAACCATAAGGTAACCCCGCATGTCACCTGACTTCACGGGTCAGGATAACAAAAGGTGCAGATGATGATGTTAGTCTCCGCCCGTCCATGGGCATGTTTGCCCCTGGTTGACGAAAGGTGCGGGTAACCATAAGGTAACCCCGCCTGTCACCTGACTTCACGGGTCAGGACGGCAAAAGGTGCAGAAGACGATGTGAGTGTCTGTGCATCAGTAGGCTTGTTTGCCCCTAGTTGACGAAAGTTGCGGGTAACCATAAGGTAACCCCGCATGTCACCTGACTTCACGGGTCAGGACGACAAAACATACAGAAGATGATGTTAGTCTCCGCGCATCAACGGGCTCGTTTGCCCCTAGTTGACGAACGATGCAGGTAACCATAAGGTAACCTCGCATGTCACCTCACTTCACTGGTCAGGAAGACAAAAGGTGCAGAAGATGATGTTAGTCTCCACGCGTTAACGTGCTCGGTTGCCCCTAGTTGACGAAAGGTGTGGATAACCAAAAGGTAACCCCGCATGTCACCTGACTTCACGAGTCAGGACGACAGAAGATGCAAAAGATGATGTTAGTCTGTGTGTGTCAATGGGCATGTTTGCCACTGGTTGACGAAAGGTGCGGGTAACCATAAGGTAACCCCGCATGTCACCTGACTTCACGGGTCAGCACGACAAAAGCTGCAGAAGAGGATGTTAGTCTCTGTGCGTCAATGGGTTCGTTTGCCCTAGTTGACGAAAGTTGCGGGTAACCATAAGGTAACCCCGCATGTCACTTGACTTCACGGGTCAGTACGACAAAAGGTGCAGAAGACGATGTTAGTCTCCGCGCGTCAACGGACTCGTTTGCCCCTGGTTGACGAAAGGTGCGGGAAACCATAAGCTAACCCCGCATGTCACCTGACTTCACGAGTCAGCACGACAAAAGGTGCAGAAGACGATGATAGTCTCCGCGCGTCAACGGGCTCGTTTGCCCCTGGTTGATGAAAGGTGTGGGTAACCATAAGGTAACCCCGCATGTCACCTGACTTCACGGGTCAGGACAACAAAAGGTGCAGATGATGATGTTAGTCTCCACCCGTCCATGGGCATGTTTGCCCCTGGTTTTCAATAGGTGCGGGTAACCATAAGGTAACCTCGCATGTCACCTCACTTCACTGGTCAGGAAGACAAAAGGTGCAGAAGATGATGTTAGTCTCCACGCGTTAACGTGCTCGGTTGCCCCTAGTTGACGAAAGGTGTGGATAACCAAAAGGTAACCCCGCATGTCACCTGACTTCACGAGTCAGGACGACAGAAGATGCAAAAGATGATGTTAGTCTGTGTGTGTCAATGGGCATGTTTGCCACTGGTTGACGAAAGGTGCGGGTAACCATAAGGTAACCCCGCATGTCACCTGACTTCACGGGTCAGCACGACAAAAGCTGCAAAAGACGATGTTAGTCTCCGCGCGTCAACGATTTCGTTTGCCCCTGGATGACGAAAGGTGCGGGTAACCATAAGGTATTCCCGCATGTCATCTGACTTCACGGGTCAGGACGACAAAAGATGCAGAAGATGATGTTAGTCTCCGCGCGTCAATGGGCTCGGTTTCCCCTGGTTGACGAAAGGTGTGGATAACCATAAGGAAACCTCGCATGTCACCCGACTTCACGGGTCAGGACGACAAAAGGAGCAGAAGACGATATCAGTGTCCGTGCGTCAACGGGCTAATTTGCCTCTGGTTGACGAAAAGTATGGATAACCATAAGGTAACCCCGCATGTCGCCTGACTTCATGGGTTAGCACGACAAAAGGAGCAGATGACGATGTAAGTTTCCACGCGTCAACGGGCTCTTTTTCCCGTTGTTGACGAAAGGTACGGGTAACCATAAGGTAACCCCGCATGTCACTTGACTTCACGGGTCAAGACGACAAAAGGTGTAGAGGACGATGCTAATCTCCGGGCGCCATCAGGCTCGTTTGCCCCTGGTTAACGAAAGGTGCGGGTAACCATAAGATAACCTCGCATGTCACCTAACTTGACGGGTTAGGACGACAAAAGGTGCAGAAGACGTGGTTAGTCTCTGTGCGTCAATTTGCTCATTTGCACCTAGTTGACGAAAGTTGTGGGTAACCATAAGGTAACCCCGCATGTCACTTGACTTCACAGTTCAGGACAACAAAAGGTGCAAAAGACGATGTTAGTCTTCGCTCGTCAACGGGCTCGTTTTGCCCTGGTTGATGAAAGGTGCGGGTAACCACAAGGTAACCCCGCATGTCACCTGACTTCACGGGTCAGAACGACAAAAGGTGCAGAAGACGATGTTACTCTCCGCGCATCAATGGGCTTGTTTGCCTCTTGTTGACGAATGGTGGTAACCATAAGGTAACCCAGCATGTCACCTGACTTCACGGGTCAGGACGACAAAAGGTGCAAAAGACGATGTTAGTCTCCGCGCGCCAACGGATTCGTTTGCCCGTGGTTGACCAAAGGTGCGGGTAACCATAGGGTAACCCCGCATGTCACCTGATTTCACAGGTAACGACGACAAAAGGTGCAGAAGACAATATCAAGGTTCGTGCGCCAACGGGCTCGTTTGCCCCTGGTTGACGAAAGGTACGGGTAACCATTAGGTTACCCCGCATGTCACTTGACTTCACGGGTCAAGACGACAAAAGGTGCAGAAGACGATGTTAGTTTTCGCACATCAACGGGATTCTTTGCCCCGGGTTGACGAAAGGTGCGAGTAACCATAAGGTAACCCCGCATGTCACTTGACTTCACGGGTCAGACCGACAAAGGGTGCAGAAGACGATGTTACTCTCCGCGCATCAATGGGCTTGTTTGCCTCTGGTTGACGAACGGTGCGGGTAAGCATAAGGTAACCCAGCATGTCACCTGACTTCACGGGTCAGGACGACAAAAGGTGCAGAAGACGATGTTAGTCTCCGCGCGCCAACGGATTCGTTTGCCCCTGGTGGACCAATGGTGCGGGTAACCATAGGGTAACCCCGCATGTCACCTGACTTCACGGGTAACGACGACAAAAGGTGCAGAAGACGATATCAGTGTCCGTGCGCCAACGGGCTCGTTTGCCCCAGGTTGACGAAAGGTGTGGATAACCATAAGGTAACCCCACATGTCAGCTGACTTCACGGGTTAGGACGACAAAACGTATAGAAGATGATGTTAGTCTCCGCGCATCAACGGGCTCGTTTGCCCCTAGTTGACGAAGGATGCAGGTAACCATAAGGTAACCTCGCATGTCACCTCACTTCACGGGTCAGGAATACAAAAGGTGCAGAAGATGATGTTAGTCTTCGCGCGTTAACGTGCTCGGTTGCCCCTAGTTGACAAAAGGTGTGGATAACCAAAAGGTAACCCCGCATGTCACCTGACTTCACGAGTCAGGACGACAAAAGATGCAAAAGATGATGTTAGTCTTTGTGCATCAATGGGCATGTTTGCCCCTGGTTGACGAAAGGTGCGGGTAACCATAAGGTAACCCCGCATGTCACCTGACTTCACGGGTCAGGACGACAAAAGCTGCAGAAGACGATGTTAGTCTCTGTGCGTCAATGGGCTCGTTTGCCCTAGTTGACGAAAGTTGCGGGTAACCATAAGGTAACCCCGCATGTCACTTGACTTCACGGGTCAGTACGACAAAAGGTGCAGAAGACGATGTTAGTCTCCGCGTGTCAACGGACTCGTTTGCCCCTTGTTGACGAAAGGTACGGGAAACAATAAGCTAACCCCGCATGTCACCTAACTTCACGGGTCAGGACGACAAAAGGTGCAGAAGAAGATGATAGTCTCCGCGCGTCAACGGGCTCGTTTGCCCCTGGTTGACGAAAGGTGCGGGTAACCATAAGGTAACCCCGCATGTCACCTGACTTCACGGGTCAGGACAACAAAAGGTGCAGATGATGATGTTAGTCTCCGCCCGTCCATGGGCATGTTTGCCCCTGGTTTTCAAAAGGTTTAGGTAACCATAAGGTAACCCCGCATGTCACTTGACATCACGGGTCAGGACGACAAAAAGGTGTAGAAGACGATGTTAGTCTCCGCGCGTCAACGATCTCGTTTGCCCCTGGATGACGAAAGGTGCGGGTAACCATAAGGTATTCCCGCATGTCACCTGACTTCACGGGTAACGACGACAAAAGGTGCAGAAGATGATGTTAGTCTTCGCGCGTTAACGTGCTCGGTTGCCCCTAGTTGACAAAAGGTGTGGATAACCAAAAGGTAACCCCGCATGTCACCTGACTTCACGAGTCAGGACGACAAAAGATGCAAAAGATGATGTTAGTCTTTGTGCATCAATGGGCATGTTTGCCCCTGGTTGACGAAAGGTGCGGGTAACCATAAGGTAACCCCGCATGTCACCTGACTTCACGGGTCAGGACGACAAAAGCTGCAGAAGACGATGTTAGTCTCTGTGCGTCAATGGGCTCGTTTGCCCTAGTTGACGAAAGTTGCGGGTAACCATAAGGTAACCCCGCATGTCACTTGACTTCACGGGTCAGTACGACAAAAGGTGCAGAAGACGATGTTAGTCTCCGCGTGTCAACGGACTCGTTTGCCCCTTGTTGACGAAAGGTGCGGGAAACAATAAGCTAACCCCGCATGTCACCTGACTTCACGGGTCAGGACGACAAAAGGTGCAGAAGAAGATGATAGTCTCTGCGCGTCAACGGGCTCGTTTGCCCCTGGTTGACGAAAGGTGCGGGTAACCATAAGGTAACCCCGCATGTCACCTGACTTCACGGGTCAGGACAACAAAAGGTGCAGATGATGATGTTAGTCTCCGCCCGTCCATGGGCATGTTTGCCCTTGGTTTTCAAAAGGTTTGGGTAACCATAAGGTAACCCCGCATGTCACTTTACTTCACGGGTCAGGACGACAAAAAGGTGTAGAAGACGATGTTAGTCTCCGCGCGTCAACGATCTCGTTTGCCCCTGGATGACGAAAGGTGCGGGTAACCATAAGGTATTCCCGCATGTCATCTGACTTCACGGGTCAGGACGACAAAAGATGCAGAAGACGATGTTCGTCTCTGTGCGTCAATGGGTTCGTTTGCCCTAGTTGACGAAAGGTGTGGATAACCATAAGGAAACCTCGCATGTCACCCGACTTCACGGGTCAGGACGACAAAAGGAGCAGAAGACGATATCAGTGTCCGTGCGTCAACGGGCTTATTTGCCTCTGGTTGACGAAAAGTATGGATAACCATAAGGTAACCCCGCATGTCACCTGACTTCATGGGTCAGCATGACAAAAGGAACAGAAGACGATGTAAGTTTCCACGCGTCAACGGGCTCTTTTGGCCCTTGTTGACGAAAGGTACGGGTAACCATAAGGTAACCCCGCATGTCACTTGACTTCACGGGTCAAGACGACAAAAGGTGCAGAGGACGATGCTAATCTCCGAGCGCCAACAGGCTCGTTTGCCCCTGGTTGACGAAAGGTGCGGGTAACCATAAGATAACCTCGCATGTCACCTGACTTGATGGGTTAGGACGACAAAAGGTGCAGAAGACGTGGTTAGTCTCTGTGCGTCAATTTGCTCATTTGCACCTAGTTGACGAAAGTTGCGGGTAACCATAAGGTAACCCCGCATGTCACTTGACTTCACAGTTCAGGACAACAAAAGGTGCAGAAGACGATGTTAGTCTTCGCTCGTCAACGGGCTCGTTTGCCCCTGGTTGATGAAAGGTGCGGGTAACCACAAGGTAACCCCGCATGTCACCTGACTTCACGTGTCAGAACGACAAAAGGTGCAGAAGACGATGTTACTCTCCGCACATCAATGGGCTTGTTTTCCTCTTGTTGACGAACGGTGGTAACCATAAGGTCACCCAGCATGTCACCTGACTTCACGGGTCAGGACGACAAAAGGTGCAGAAGACGATGTTAGTCTCCGCGCGCCAACGGATTCGTTTGCCCCTGGTGGACCAAAGGTGCGGGTAACCATAGGGTAACCCCGCATGTCACCTGACTTCACGGGTAACGACGACAAAAGGTGCAAAAGACGATATCAGTGTCCGTGCGCCAACAGGCTCATTTGCCCTTGGTTGACGAAAGGTGTGGATAACCATAAGGTAACCGCACATGTCAGCTGACTTCACGGGTCAGGACGACAAAAGGAGCAGAAGACGATGTAAGTCTCCACGCGTCAATGCGATCGTTTGCCCCTGGTTGACGAAAGGTACGGGTAACCATTAGGTAACCCCGCGTGTCACTTGACTTCACGGGTCAAGACGACAAATGGAGCAGAAGACGATGTCAGTTTTCGCACGTCAACGGGCTCGTTTGCCCCTGGTTGATGAAAGGTTCGGGTAACCATAAGGTAGCTCCGCATGTCAACTGACTTCACGGGTAACGACGACAAAAGGTGCAGAAGAGGATATCAGTGTCTGTGCGCCAACGGGCTCGTTTGCCCCTGGTTGATGAAAGATGCGGGTAACCATAAGGTAACCCCGCACGTCACCTGACTTCACGGGTCTGGACGATAAAAGGTACCGAGGATGATGTTAGTCTCCGCCCATCAACCGGCCCGTTTGCCCCTAGTTGACGAACGATGCAGGTAACCATAAGTTTACCCCGCATGTCACTTCACTTCACTGGTCTGGACGACAAAAGGTACAGAAGACGATGTTAGTCTCTACGCGTCAACGAGCTCGTTTTCCCCTGGTTGATGAAAGGTTCAGGTAACCATAAGGTAGCCCCGCATGTCAGCTGACTTCACGGGTCAGGACGACAAAAGGTGCAGAAGACGATGTTAGTCTCCGCGCGTCAATGACTCGTTTGCCCCTGGTTGACGAAACGTGCGGGTAACCAAAAGGTAACCCCGCATGTCACCTGACTTCACGGGTCAGGACGACAAAAGGTGTAGAACATGATGTTAGTCCTCGGGTTTCAACGGGCTCGTTTGCCCCTGGTTGACGAAACGTGCGGGTAACCATAAGGTAACCCCGCATGTCAGCCGACTTCACGGGAGAGGACGACAAAAGGTGCAGAAGATGATGTTAGTCTCCGCGCGTCAATGGACTCGTTTGCCCCTGGTTTGTGAAACGTGCGGGTAACCAAAATGTAACCCCGCATGTCTCCTGACTTCACGGGTGAGAACGACAAAAGGTGTAGAAGACGATGTTAGTCTCCGCGCGTCAACAGGCTCGTTTTCCCCTGGTTGACAAAAGGTGCGGGTAACCATAAGGTAACCCCGCATGTGACCCGACTTCACGGGTCAGAACGACAAAAGGTGAAGGAGATGATGTTAGTCTCTGTGCGTCAACGGGCTCGTTTTCCCCTGGTTGACGAAAGGTGCGGGTAACCATAAGGTAACCCCGCATGCCACTTGACTTCACGGGTCAAGACGACAAAAGGTGCAGAAGACGATGTTAGTCTCCGCACGTCAACGGGATCGTTTGCCCCTGGTTGACGAACGATGCAGGTAACCATAAGGTAACCCCGCATGACACCTGACTTCACGAGTCAGGACGGCAAAAGGTGAAGAAGACGATGTTAGTCTCTGTGCGTCAACGGGCTCGTTTTCCCCTGGTTGACGAAAGGTGCGGGTAACCATAAGGTAACCCCGCATGCCACTTGACTTCACGGGTCAAGACGATAAAAGGTGAAGAAGACGATGTTAGTCTCTGTGCGTCAACGGGCTTGTTTTCCCCTGGTTGACGAAAGGTTCTGGTAACCATAAGTAACCCCACATGTCAGCTGACTTCACGAGTCAGGACGACAAAAGGTGCAGAAGACGATGTTAGTCTCCGCGCGTCAACGGGCTCTTTTGCCCCTGGTTGACGAACGATGCAGGTAACAATAAGGTAACCCCGCATGTCACCTGACTTCACGAGTCAGGACGACAAAAGGTGCAGAAGATGATGTTAGTCTCCGCGCGTCAACAGGCTCGTTTGCCCCTGGCTGACGAAAGGTGCCGTTAACCAAAAGGTAACCCCGCATGTCGTTGACTTCAGGGGTCAATACGACAAAAGGTGCAGAAGACGATGTTAGTCTCCGCGCGTCAACGGGCTCTTTTTCCCCTTGTTGAGGAAAGGTGCGGGTAACCATAAGGTGACCCCGCATGACACTTGACTTCACTGGTCAGGACGCCAAAAGGTGCAGAAGACGATGTTAGTCCTCGCATTTCAACGGGCTCGTTTGCCCCTGGTTGATGAAAGGTTCGGGTAACCATAAGGTAGCCCCGCATGTCAGTTGACTTCACGGGTCAGGACGACAAAAGGTGCAGAAGAAGATGTTAGTCTCCGCGCGTCAATGGACTCGTTTGCCCCTGGTTTGCGAAATGTGCGGGTAACCAAAAGGTAACCCCGCATGTCTCCTGACTTCACAGGTGAAAATGACAAAAGGTGTAGAAGATGATGATAGTCTGCGCGCGTCAACGAGCTCATGTTCCCTTGGTTGACAAAAGGTGCGGGTAAGCTAAAGGTAACCCCGCATGTCTCCTGACTTCACGGGTGAAAACCACAAAAGGTGTAGAAGAAGATGTTGGTCTCGGCGCGTCAATGGACTCGTTTGCCCCTGGTTTGTGAAACGTGCGGGTAACCAAAAGGTAACCCCGCATGTCTCCTGACTTCACGGGTGAAAATGACCAAAGGTGTAGAAGACGATGTTAGTCTGCGCGCGTCAACGGGCTCGTTTTCCCCTGGTTGACGAAAGGTGCGGGTAACCATAAGGTAACCCCGCATGCCACTTGACTACACGGGTCAAGACGACAAAAAGTGAAGAAGACGATGTTAGTCTCCGCACGTCAACGGGCTCGTTTGCCGCTGGTTGACGAAAGGTTCGGGTGACCATAAGTAACCCCACATGTCAGCTGACTTCACGAGTCAGGACGACAAAAGGTGCAGAAGATGATGTTAGTCTCCGCGCGTCAACAGGCTCGTTTGCCTCTGGCTAACGAAAGGTGCGGGTAACCATAAGGTAACCCCACATGTCATTGACTTCAGGGGTCAAGACGACAAAAGGTGCAGAAGACGATGTTAGTCTCTGCGCGTCAACGGTCTCATTTTCCCCTTGTTGAGGAAAGGTGCGGGTAACCATAAGGTAACCCCGCATGTCACTTGACTTCACGGGTCAGGACGACAAAAGGTGCAGAAGACGATGTTAGTCTCCGCGCATCAACTGTTTGCCCCTGGTTGACGAAAGGGGCGGGTAACCATAAGGTAACCCCGCATGTCACCTGACTTCAAGGTCAGTATGACTGAAATTGTCTGTGCGGAGAAATTAGTTATGTAACTCCGCACGTCACCTGACTTCAGGGTCAGTATGACAGAAATTGTCTGTGCGGAGAAATTTCTTGTGTATCTCTGCACATCACCTAACTTCAGGTTCAGTATGACAGACATTGTCTATGCGGAGAAATTACTTGTGTATCTCCTCATGTCACCTGACTTCAGGGTCAGTATGACAGATAGCGTGGAAAACGACGTAAATCTCCGCGTGTCAACGGACCCGTTTGCCGCGATTGACAAAGGGTGCAGTAGACGACGTTAGTCTCTGCATGCTATCGTGCTTTGAGTCTTACGGATAGCAAATGAGTGTTTGTGTGGAGAAATTACTTGTGTATCTCCGCACGTCACCTAACTTCAAGGTCAGTATGACAGGGATTGTCTGTGCGTAGAAATTACTTGTGTATCTCCGCATGTCACCTGACTTCAGGGTCAGTATGACAGACATTGTCTGTGCGGAGAAATTACTTGTGTATCTCTGCACATCACCTGACTTCAGGGTCAGTATGACAGATAGCGTGGAAGACGACGTAAACTCAGCGTGTCAATGGGCTCGTTGGCTGCGATTGACAAAGGGTGCAATAGACGACGCTAGTCTCTGCATGCTATCGTGCTTTGAGTCTTACGGATAGCGAAAGAGTGTTTGTGCGGAGAAATTACTTGTGTATCTCCGCATGTCACCTGACTTCAAGGTCAGTATGACAGAAGTTGTCTGTGCGGAGAAATTACTTGTGTATCTCTGCACGTCACCTGACTTCAGGGTCAGTATGACAGACATTGTCTGTGCGGAGAAATTACTTGTGTATCTCCGCACGTCACCTAACTTCAGGGTCAGTATGACAGACATTGTCTATGCGGAGAAATTACTTGTGTATCTCTTCATTCCACCTGACTTCAGGGTCAGTATGACAGATTGCACGGAAAACGACGTAAATCTCCGCGTGTCAACGGACTCGTTTGCCGCGATTGACAAAGGGTGCAGTAGACGATGTTAGTCTCTGCATGTTATCGTGCTTTGAGTCTTACGGATAGCAAGAGAGTGTTTGTGTGGAGAAATTACTTGTGTATCTCTGCACGTCACCTGACTTCAGGGTCAGTATGACAGAAATTGTCTGTGCGGAGAAATTACTTGTGTATCTCCGCACGTCACCTGACTTCAGGGTCAGTATGACAGACATTGTCTGGGGTGATCGACAAAAGCGAGGCTCTTGCTCCAACATATCCTCAATTTGTGACGAGGAACTCAGACCTACATAGTTCTAGCTAAAGAGGTGTGAGACTAAAATAGTCTCTACCGGAGGATGTTGACATCTCCGGAAAAGGTGTAGATGACCACATTGGTCTTTGCTTGTCAATCCGACTCGGGGTCTCCGAATGACAAGGTGCGGATAACCGTAAGGTGTCTCCGCATGCTACTGGACTCTCGGGTCGCTGAATAACAAAAGGTAGGGTGGTCGACAAAAGCAAGGCTTTTGCTCCTATGTATCCTCAATTTGTGATGAAGAACTCAGACCTACATAGTTCTTGATAACTGTGAGACTAAAATAGTCTCGGTGTTTTTTCACTAAAATGCGAACATGCTTTAGTAAAGAAATAAAACCTCCAACTGATCAGAGCAACATATGATTTTTTTTTATGAAAAACAATGTGTCTATTGGGGAAGGAGAGTGTGCTGATGAAATTTTCTCATAACCATAAATGAGATTTTGGATGTTAGCATTTTGTTTCTAAACGACCACTTAGAGGAAACACTGGGTCCAACAAAAATAGAAGAAAATCACTCAAAGTGTATCAATCTCACACAGGTAAGTGTTTCATCCTAATTCTGAACCATAGATATGTCATGACTTGACTTTGCAAATCATTTCCTATCAAATCAAAGATTAATTGCGTGATCAGGGATTAATAGGACTTCTTCTTGGGAATGGGGTTTTTTTGGTGGGAAATTTGGCTTTGAGTGTTTTTGGCCATTTCCTTTTCTGTTTTTGTTTAGTGTGAGGCGAACAAGTCACCAACGCACAAGATTTTGGTTGGCAATCAAATGGAGAGGACCACTTTAGGTCGTGGTTTCCTTTCTTTTCTTGTTTTCTTGGTGACAATTCTGTATTGTTTAGATATTGTCTGGTTCAAAGACCTTTCTACATATTTCTTCTGTTTTCTTCCGATCTTTGATTGGGAATTTGTGGTTGTCGCAACCTACCCTTCGGCGGGAGGGCGACGCGTGACTCGCGGGATGCGTGTTCCACGAAAGGAATACGCGCGGAGTCGCCACCAACGTTTATTTGAGGAAAACGTCGGAAAAACCGGAAAAGATGTAATTTACGAACTTTAAAGTGAAAGGTTCGGGAGTTGTATTTATGCACGGGGAAGGTATTAGCACCCCACACGTCCGTCCCAACGGACGGCAGCCTTTAATCGAATGTGCAAACATGACCTTGATTTTTATGTTCCCTTTTTATGTCTTTATATCCTTTATACCTTTTTTATATTTTTTCTCTTTTTGTGGTCGACAAGGGTGTTTCCCTTTGCTCCTACGTATTCCTCAATTGCGATGAGGAAATCAGACCTACGTAGTTCTTTCTTATCAAGTGATTCTTTTTTACTTAAAAGGTGATCATTTTAAGGCGTTGGACCTTGAAAATGATCCATTTTACTTAGTAAGAAATTGAAATGATAAACTTCAAAAACCCTTTTTTATGGACGAGCTTGACTAGGCGAGTTGATTTTAGCCTTAGTTTCACTTTAGTTATTAGTCAATTCAATTAAGAATGAGAAATCCCAAAGAGAAAACGTCCGATTGATTTTCCGCTTTATTTTACTAAAAGACGTTTTTTGATTATTATATTATTATTTTACCTCTTTTTATTTCCAACGTGGTTACGGCACGACCGAACGGTCGGAATTCATTTTAACCGAAGTTAACGGATAATACAATTCAAATGATCGGTGGAAATTTATTTTATTTTTAGGTTAAGCAAGAAATGACTTAAATAAAATGGCTTAAGCACGTCAAAAGGGGGTATAAAAAGTAAATGAAACGAGAATAAAAATACACGAAACACAATGTGGACCACCACGGGTACATAGAATGAATCGAAAAGCTTGGTTCGAGGTACTTACCCGTTGAAGATCGAAGAACGATGAAGAACGAATGAAGAATGTCGAAGAACGGTCGAAACCTTCACGAAATTCCTCACAGAAACGTTTCGGAAGCGCCTCGGCTTGGATTTTCTTCACGGAAACAATTTTTCCAAGCAAATTCGAAAGAGAGAGAAGTGCCTAAGGGGCTGAACCCATTTTCACTTCACTTCTCCCCCTATTTATAAAAAATTGGGGGAGAAGCTTGCCACCCAGCTCGCCCAGGCGAGCAGGGATGCTTCCTCCAGAAGCAACAGCCTTCTGGAGGAATCTTCTGGAGGGCCCAAGTGGGCCTGGTTGCTATTTGCACCCCCACTTTTACTAAGTACACCCGCTGCCTTTTTTTGGTGTTTCTTTTTTCGTAAAGTTATGGAAACTCACGAATTTCTTAACGATACTTGTTTTCTTTCCGTAATGTTACGGAACCTTGTGGATTACATAATCATCCCCTTTTTGACTTACGGAATGTTACGGAACCTCACTAATTGTGCAACGATGCTTCCATTTGATTTCCGGTGTGTCACGGAACCTTACGGATTGTGCATCAATATTTTCTTTTGTTTTCCGGCATGTCCCGGAATTTCACAAATTGCCTAATGATGGGTGCCAAGCACCTCACAAGGACCAAACAAAAGTTGCATGTCATCAAGCAAAGGTCCCCGGACGAAATTAGGGTATGACAGTGGTCGTTTTTGCTTTCTCCCACTCTTTGATTGGGAATTTTCTCCTTTTGCTTTCTTCCGATTTTTTGATCGGGAATTTTCTCCTTTTGCTTTGTTTTCTTTTGAGGGCAAGGTTTACGGTGAGTTGGAACTTTGGCTCAAGGCTTGAAGAACGAATGGACATGATATACGTTAGAGCATTGGTTTGGCCAGCGGTTCAGGGATAAATGGGATGTCCCACATTATTTCCATGACACACATGCAACAATGATGATTAGGAAATTTTATGCAAAACTGGTCATGCATGCACCCATGTGGACACTCAAGCATCAAGTTTTTATGGTCATGTGACACTAGGGCTCAGGATTCATTTTCCCTATTTAAGTCAACCCAGTGTTTCCAAAACATGTTCTTTATTAATTCATGCATTCATTCGAGTCTATTTTGGGCGTTCGGGAAAATTTTCATAGCATTCACCCTTCAGGTGTATACACATTTTTTTTTTCAAAAACTGGTTATGATCAGTGAATCTTTTTTCAAAGAAAAGCTGAAAGTTATTTCTCTTCAAAAGCATGTTGGCTTTTTAGCTAGACAATTTATTTTTCTTTTTACTTTTTTTGTTTTTTTTTCATGAGGTATTTTGCTACCTAAACATATGTATTTTTTGTGAGATATTTTTGCTATATACGTGCGTATCCAAGGTATCTTGCTACCTAAACATACATATATATATTTTGTGAGGTATTTTTGCTATATGCATGCATATCTAAGGTATTTTCACTACCTAAACATATATATATATATATATATATATATATATATATATATATATATATATTTTGTGAGGTATCTTTTTGCTACATACATGCATATCTAAGGTATTTTCACTACCTAAACACACATACATATATTTTGTGAGGTATGACTACCTTACGAGCTTGTGTTTGTTTTATTTAAATTCCTAGGATCATGAGCAACTAGGTGTGTTCTACTATGACTTGAGAAACAAAAGTGATCAAATAACAAGCAGAGATTTAAAAGGTACTAGGTTGCCTCCTAGTAGCGCTTCTTTAACATCTTGAGCTGGACGCATGATGACTTGTCGGTCACGGACCTAGTACTTTTGCTTACCTTTGCCTTTGGACTTGGTCGCCTGCTGGTAGGCCATGTGTCATAGGCCACGCTCCAGCTTTTTTGCGGATGAGCTGAGGTGAACTCTAGAGGTGGCGGCGGTGGTTCGTCTATTGCCCGCTGCCAGCCATCCCCAAGCTGTTGTGGTGTCTCGCCCTGCGCCTGCTTGGGGGCACAGTACTTCATGATGAAAGCTCGGTTAGTAGGGGGCCTGATGACCTTGCTAGGGGCGACGGGCACTCTGTAGAACTAACAGAGGCCCGTAATTAGAGCTGGAAATAGTGGGTGTCTTGCGGGCGTGATCCCTGCAAACAGTAGATGACATCAGAAATCAGTTGAGCGATGTGCATACTTACCTATCTCATGATGGCGTGACCTTGCTGGGGGACGAGCACCCGGTAGGACTCATAGAGGTCCATAACCAGAGCTGGAAACCCCAGGGCCCTATTGGACTCCTCCGGGTCCACTGGGTGTCTTGTGGGCGCGATCCCTACAAATAGTAGATGGCATCAGAAATCAGTTGAACCATATGCATACTTACCTATGTCAGGACAGCACAGACCAACTGATACTTCCGCAGGGGGAGATCGGCATTGCGGTCACTGGGTAGAATGTTGCTAAGTAGCAACGTCATCCATATCTGTGTAAGAGTGGTCATGTTGGTGCGCATGATCCGCACTTGTCTCTTTGCAGTGGCACGGGTGAAATCTTGCCCCGGTATGCATAGTAGCTGTGCGATAGCCTCCCTCTTTGGTTGTGCTCACACAGTTGGTGCCCTCCAATATCAGGGGGTGGCCCAGGAACTGATAAAAGGAAACAACTGGCCCATTAACTAGGAGCGCAAGTCTCGGTTAAGCATTTAAGGGCAGAGGACCTTAAATTCTCTTCAGGTATGGATATGGAGCCCTCTGAAGTTGAGGACGGGTCGCCTTTTGAAGGCGAGGGCGTGAAGCCCTCCGAAGGCGAGGGCGTATAGCCCTCTAAAGGTGAGGACGTGCAGTCCTCTGAAGGTGAGGACGTGCAGTCCTCTGAAGGCGAGGAAGTCTAGTCCTCTAAAGGTGAGGGTATGCAGTTCTCTGAAGGCGAGGAAGTCTAGTCCTCTAAAGGTGAGGGCGTGCAGCCCTCTGTTGGCGAGGACGTGTAGTCCTCTGACGGCGAGGGCGTGCAGCCCTCTAAAGGCAAGGACGTGTAGTCCTCTAAAGGTGAGGGCATGTAGCCCTATGAAGGCGAGGGCGTGCAGCCCTCTAAAGGTGAGGACGTCTAGTCCTCTGAAGGTGAGGAAGTCTAGTCCTCTAAAGACGAGGACGTGTAATCCTATGAAGGTGAGGGCGTGCAGCTCTCTGATGGCGAGGACGTGTAGTCCTCTAAAGGTGAGGGCGTCCAGCCCTCTGATGGCGAGGACACGTAGTCCTCTGAAGGTGAGGGCGTGTGTCGCAACCTACCCTTCGGCAGGAGGGCGACGCGTGACTCGCGGGATGCGTCTTCCAAGAAAGGAATACGCGTGGAGTCGCCACCAACGTTTATTTGAGGAAAACATCAGAAAAACCGGAAAAGACGTGGTCTACGAACTTTAAGTGATATGCAAGGATAGAGCGGGTAAACAACAGATGATCCGTGCGCTACTCTTTTCGCATCTTCAGTCAAATGTGTAAAATAAGCCCGCCAAGATAGCTACCACCGGGCTCTCTTTGCTATGGTGATATGCAAGGAAAGCATCAATTGCGGCTATGATGGAAGCTTGCTTGTGGGGCTTCTATGGAGGCTGGATCTTTGAGCTTCAATGAGGTCCTTCAATGGTGATTTTTCACCATGGAGATGCAGCGGAAGGCAAAGGAGACGAGGAGAGGGGAGGCACCATCCACTAGGGAATAAGCCAAGGAAGAAGGAGCTTCACCACCAAGAATTGCCTTGGATAAGAAGCTTGAAGAGGATGCTTTAATGGAGGAAAAGAAAGAGAGAAGGGGGGAGCACGAAATTGAAGGAATAAAAGAGGGAGAGAAGTGGAACTTTGAAGTGTATCTCATAAGACTTTCATTCATCAAAGTTACAACAAGTGTTACACATGCTTCTATTTATAGACTAGGTAGCTTCCTTGAGAAGCTTTCTTAAGAAAACTTCCTTGAGAAGCTTCTTTGAGAAAACTTCCTTGAGAAGCTAGAGTTTAGCTACACACACCCATCTAAAAACTAAGCTCACCTCCTTGAAAAGCTAGAGCTTAGCTACACACACCCCTCTAATAACTAAGCTCACCTCCTTGAGAAGAGAAGCTAGAGCTTAGCTACACACCCCTATAATAGCTAAGCTCACCCCCATGACAAAAAATATGAAAATACCAAAAAAATCCTACTACAAAGACTACTCAAAATGCCCTGAAATACAAGGCTAAAACCCTATACTACTAGAATGGCCAAAATACAAGGCCCAAAAGAAGAAAACAACCTATTCTACTATTTACAAAGAAGAGTGGACCCAACCTTGACCCATGGGCTAAAAAATCTACCCTAAGGTTAATGAGAACCCTAAGGCCTTCTTTATCAACTCTAGCTCAATCCTCTTGGAGCCTCTTGCTCATGGCTCTGGTAACTTGTCTTTTCCTAGGGAGGATTGCATCATCCCCTCCCCCTTGAAGAGGATTTGACCTCAAATTTGTTGGTTCCTCCTCCTCTATATCAGCTCCACCTGCAAAAGGAATTAAATCAGAAATATTAAAAGTGGTGCTGACTCTATACTCTCTTGGGAGGTCCAACCTATAGGCATTATTATTGATCCTCTCCAAGACCTGAAAAGGCCCATCCCCTCTAGGGCTAAGCTTGGATTTCCTTTTAGTAGGGAATCTTTCCTTCCTAAGATGGAGCCAAACCCGGTCCCCCTCATTAAGAACTAGCTCCTTTCTTCCTCTATTGCCCTTAGTTGAATACACCTTTGTTTGGTTCTCTATTTGGGTCTTAACCCTCTCATGCAACTTCTTTACGAACTCTGACCTAGATTCCCCTTCTTTATGTATAAAAGAAGTGTCAAGTGGGAGGGGAATGAGGTCTAAGGGTGTTAAGGGATTGAACCCATAGACAACCTCAAAAGGGGATTGCTTGGTGGTTCTATGAACCCCCCTGTTGTAGGAAAATTCTGCATGAGGAAGATACTCATCCCAAGACTTATGGTTGCCATTTAAAAGAGCCCTTAAAAGGGTGGATAAAGACCTATTCACTACCTCTGTTTGCCCATCAGTTTGTGGATGACAAGTGGTAGAGAAAAGAAGCTTTGTTCCTAGCTTAGCCCATAATGTTTTCCAGAAGTGGCTAAGGAACTTAGCATCTCTATCTGACACAATGGTCCTAGGCAAACCATGGAGTCTCACAACTTCCCTAAAAAAGAGTTTTGAGATGTGGGAAGCATCATCCACCTTGTGGCATGGTATAAAGTGTGCCATCTTGCTAAACCTATCCATCACCACAAAGATAGAGTCTACACCTCTTTGGGTTCTAGGGAGCCCAAGGAGAAAGTCCATACTAATGTCTACCCAAGGTGCAGATGGAATGGGTAAGGGTGTGTATAGCCCATGAGGCATCACCCTAGACTAGGCTTGTAAACAAGCCACACACCTAGTGCAATGCTTATGGACATCTTTCTTCATATGGGGCCAATAGAACTTTTCTTTAAGTAAGACAAGGGTCTTGTCTATCCCAAAATGGCCCATGAGCCCACCCTCATGGCTCTCCTTCATAAGTAATTTCCTGATGGTTCATTGGGGTATGCAAAGCTTTCCCTCTTTGAACAAATACCCCTCAGCCAAATAGAATCCATCTTGGGCCTTTTTCCCACAACTCTTGTAAATGGGAGAGAAATAGTCATCTAAAGCATACAAGTCCCTAATGTTATCAAATCCTAAAATTTGAGCTCCTAGGGAGCAAAACAATGTGTGTCTCCTATAGAGGGCATTAGCTACCACATTTGTTTTTCCCTTTTTGTATTTGATAACATATGGAAATTGCTCTAGGTACTCTACCCATTTTGCATGCCTTTTGTTTAACTTGCTTTGCCCTCTAATGAACTTAAGTGATTGATGATCACTATGAATGACAAATTCCTTGGAAACAAGGTAATGTTCCCAAGTTCGGAGTGCTCTTATTAAGGCATAAAGCTCTTTATCATAGGTAGGGTAGTTAAGGGTGGCACCATGAAGTTTTTCACTAAAATAAGCAATAGGGTGCCCACCTTGTAAATAAACAGCTCCAACTCCCACTCCAGAGGCATCACATTCTAGCTCAAAAGTTTTAGAAAAGTCAGGAAGAGCTAGAACAGGTGCCTTAGTAAGCTTTTTTTTTAGCAAAACATAGGCTTGCTCTTGTTTTTCACCCCAGGTAAATGCCACATTCTTCTTCACTAGCTCATTGAGAGGGGATGCAATTGTAGAGAAATTAGGAACAAACCTTCTATAGAAGCTTGCCAACCCATGGAAGCTCCTAATATCTCCCACACTTTTTGGGGTGGGCCATTCTTGGATGGCCTTGATTTTCTCAGGGTCCACTTGGACCCCATTTCTACCAACTACAAACCCTAATAAAACTATATTATCTACACAAAAAGTACACTTCTCTATATTTGCATGGAGGGTGTTTTTCCTAAGGACTGAAAGAACTTGCTTGAGATGTCCTAAGTGATCATCTAGGCTCCTACTGTACACTAAAATATCATCAAAATAAACAACTACAAATCTACCTATGAAATCCCTTAAGACATGATGCATAAGCCTCATAAAGGTGCTTGGTGCATTAGTGAGCCCAAAAGGCATCACTAGCCATTCATACAAACCAAACTTGGTCTTGAAAGCGGTTTTCCACTCATCACCCTTTTTCATCCTGATTTGGTGATACCCACTTTTAAGATCAATTTTTGAAAAGATATTGGCACCATGAAACTCATCAAGCAAATCATCAAGTCTAGGAATGGGGTGCCTATACTTTACAATGATGTTGTTGATGGCCCTGCAATCTGTACACATTCTCCACGTACCATCCTTTTTGGGCACCAACAACACTGGCACAGCACATGGGCTTAGGCTTTCTTGGACCCAGCCCTTCTCCAACAATTCTTTAACCTGAGACTCTATCTCCTTAGTCTCCTAAGGGTTAGTCCTATAGGCTGGCCTATTAGGAAGGCTTGCTCCTGGGACTAAATCTATTTGGTATTCTATTCCCCTTAAAGGAGGTAGCCCAGGGGGTATCTCTTTGGGAAATATATCACCAAATTCATGTAAGAGTTCTTGGACCTTTGGGGGTAAGGTTTCAAATGTAGGAATTGTGGCAGTGCTAAGGGATGTTTCCCTTGATAGGAGAAGGTAGAAAGATTGTTTAAGAAGGAGTGCTCTTTTAATATCACCTTTTGTTGCAAAATGATTTTCCTTCTTAACAATCTTCTTGGAGGAATCCTTTTCCTCTTTTTCCTTCCCCTTGGCCTTTGAAGACAAGGCCTTACTATCCTTCTTTTTCTTTTGTTTTTCTAGTTTTTCTTCCTCATCCCTCTTATCTTTCATAGTTAGTTGATCTCTGGCCACCTGTGAAGGTGTTTGAGGATGCAACACAAATTTAGTGCCAAGATGGGTGAGGGTAATCTCATTAGTTAGGCCATTGTAAATGATCTTCCTATCAAATTCTCACGGCCTTCCTAAAAGAATATGTCCTGCCTCCATGGGAACTATATCACAATTAACTTCATCCTTATATGTCCCAATGGAGAAAGGTACCTTCACTTGTTGGTTAACTATCATTTCCCCTTGCTCATTGAGCCATTGAAGTTTATAAGGTTTTGGATGGGGAATGATAGTGAGGTTCAACTTGGAAACTAATCTTGTGCTACAACAATTGAAACAAGATCCACTATCCACAATGAGAGAACAAGTTTTATCTAAAATTTTGCATCTTGTATGAAATATGTTCTCTCTTTGGGATTGAGATAGATCACAAGATTGACCTCCAAGGAGCCTTCTAACCATTAACAGGTCACCTTCTTCATGGGGGTAGACTTCCTCACTAGACTCTTCACCCCTTACTTCATCTTCACTTCCACTAGAGGAAGGGCAAGAAGTAGTTTCCTCTTGATTACTATAAATGTCTTGACCCCTCATAATCATGGTTTTCTTTGTGGGGCACTGAGAGGCAATGTGACCTCTCCCAAGACATTTGAAGCATTTAATGTTGCTAGTCCTTTCTTGGGAACTAGTCTTAGGGGTGTATTTCTCTATGGTCTTACCCTTTTCTTCCTTGGGTTTTGAAGGTGTAGCCCCCAAAATTCCTTGGGCTTGGTCCTTCCTTGGATAAGAGTGAAAGCCATAAGATTTTGAAGAAGGCTTTCTTTTAGTTGTTTTTCCACTCTTATATAAAGTTGGACTAGTTCATCTAGGTCCCTATATGGAAGGAGTTCAACCTTGTCCCTTACTTCCATATTAAGCCCACTAAGGAACCTCGCTATTCTTGTCCTTTCCTCCTCTCTAAGTCCAGCTCTTAAAAAGAGTAGTTCCATTTGTTGTCTATATTCTTCAACACTCATACTTCCTTGTTTAAGCCTTTGGAGCTTGTCCATAAGCTCCCTTTCATAGTAGGGGGGAATGTGCCTCTTCCTAAGGGCACTCTTAAGATCATTCCAATACTCTACAGGAGGATCCCCATGAATCCTTCATTCCCTAACAAAGGAAGTCCACCAATAGAGGGCATACCCTTGAAAGCTAAGGGTAGCCAATGGAACTTTTCTCTCTTCACTAATATGATGGGAAGCAAAGAGTTGTTCAACCTTCATTTCCCAATCTAAGTAGGCCTCAACATTATCTTTTCCATGGAAATATGGAAGACTAATGTTAACCTCTTGAGGCCTTTTATCCCTTTCCCTTCTTTGGGAGTGATGTTTAGTATGTGAACTATGACGCCCTCTATAATAGTCGCTAAGTTCTTCACTTAAACTCTTGCAAGAGTCATGACTACTATAGGAGGCATGTTTTTCTCTTTTCATTTCTTTTATTATTTTTCTTCTTTCTTCCTCTCTTATTTTCTCTCTTTCATCTTGACTTATTTCTTCCACTCTTTTTTTTCCTTTTTCTTTTCTCTCTTGTTTTTCTTTCCATAACTTGAGAGAACTCAACTCATCTAAGATTCTAGATAGAGGGTCCTTATGACTAGTACCCTCATCATTAACACTAGTTGAATGATGACTCATGTTGGTTTCTAAGTTGTGGTTCTTTCTTGTTGGAGGTTTGAAAAACAAAAGGTAAAAGAAACTATGGTTGAAACTAGCCAAAATAAACACTAAAAGAGGTGTGAAAGATAAGGTAAAAAAACTAATTGGTAAAATGCAAGCTATCTAGGCAGTTTGACAATGGAAGGTAAAAGAAATAAGCTATGAAAGTAAGCAACAAATGTAAACTAGGTGAATCCTAAGAGTGTTTGGATGACCACATTTAAGGTTCCCAACAAAACACTCACTATCCTAAGGAAAAATTGCCTAAAATTATTACACACAAATGGAAGTTTGGTAACCTATTGGAGGCTCCCAACACACTTCCAATGAAAGGCCTTTTTGTTACAAAACTTGAAAGCAATAAAGGTAAGTAAATTGCAAATTACAAAACGGTCCTCAATTTTGGTGGTTGTTCTCTCTTTGGTGATTCACTCAATTTGGAGTGCTTCTTAGTCCAATAGCTCTTGAGGTGGTTGGCCCCTTGCTTCTTGACTCAAATTCTTCAAGGGATGGCACCAATCCTCCTTCCAATTCCCTATATGGCAACCCACAAACAAGGAAACAAAGAGACAAGCAATAACCAAAGACCAAAAAAAAAATGAAATGAAAGCTAAACCAATGGAGTTTTAACAAGACAATGTTTCAAAGATTACTCAACAATTAAAGTAATGAAAAAGGACATAGAAGCACGCTAGGACTCAAAGAGAAACTTAGAATGGCTCTAGAGTAGAGTAAAAAAACTATAAAAAAAAGACTCAACAAACCTCTAGCTTTGGCACTTGTTTTCACAGTAATTTTCAATTGAAATTTCCGAACTAAGATTGGTATAACATAGGCACCAATTATGGAATAAATTTTGAGCCAAAACTACAAGCACACTTCCCTTTCACTTCTTTTTTTTCCTGGATACTGATTTTTCTGCCAACTTGTGTGATTTTTAGTATTTTTTCCTTTTATCCAAATCACTTGGTTCTTTTTGTATAACTTTTTTCCAGATGTCTAGAAAATTCATTAAAAATTTCAGCTCAAAATTCAAAGTAACCAATTCTCAGTCATTTTTACAAGTCTGTATGTCCAAGCTTCCAGCACCCGCGATTTTGTTTTTAAAACATGGTATATTGATTGCCTTGGGCTTACTTTCAACCTTCCTATGTAAGTTGAACTCACTAGTATTGTTTACCACAGTTTTAGGAGTTCAATATTCACTTAGGAGCAACATTTCAGCCAGCAATTCAATCACCAAAACTCAAATTCACAATAGACACAATCATAAGGAAACCTAAAAGTTCAAGAAAAGGTTCACAATCAAAGACTCTAAGAATTTTGCATGAACATGTTAAGGACTAATTAACATGAAAGATTTGACTCAGATCAAATAATAGGCTAAAATAATTTCATACACTCATGAACAAATGAGTTAGACAAAGAAACAAGAAAATAAAATTCAGCACAACATAAGAAATCTTATGTGACAAGTTTCATGACTAGACATGACTTCTATGACAAAACTACAATAGGTGAACAAGTCACTCTAGATTTTTGGGGTTTTCTTCTACTTTAATATTTTTGTAAGAATTTTATGGTTTAGGTTTCAGCCACAAAAAATAACAAGACAAAACTCAAAGGAACCTAAACTCAACACAATTCATGGTTCAAGAACAAGAACAAGAAAT
The DNA here is from genome assembly GCF_000004515.6 of Glycine max. NCBI lineage: Eukaryota > Viridiplantae > Streptophyta > Magnoliopsida > Fabales > Fabaceae > Glycine > Glycine max. The sequence continues at coordinate 21,827,338 of NC_038245.2, read as the reverse complement.
TTGAACCATAGAAAATCAAATTTTGCTTCTATAGCAAGTTTAATTGGTGGAAACTCTAAAGAATCATGTTAACAACATTTAGCACAAGACATGCAAGGAGATACATGGAGAAAAATGAAGAAACAACAATGGAAGAGAAGGTAAAGCAAAAAAATTAATGGAGATTTAAGGAGCACCTACTTGAAGCTCTTGTGCTCTGATTACCACTTGATGGAAGCTTGCTTGTGGGGCTTCTATGGAGGCTGGATCTTTGAGCTTCAATGAGGTCCTTCAATGGTGATTTTTCACCATGGAGATGCAGCGGAAGGCAAAGGAGAGGAGGAGAGGGGAGGAGCTTCACCACCAAGAATTGCCTTGGATAAGAAGCTTGAAGTGGATGCTTTAATGGAGGAAAAGAAAGAGAGAAGGGGGGAGCACGAAATTGAAGGAATAAAAGAGGGAGAGAAGTGGAACTTTGAAGTGTATCTCATAAGACTTTCATTCATCAAAGTTACAACAAGTGTTACACATGCTTCTATTTATAGACTAGGTAGCTTCCTTGAGAAGCTTTCTTAAGAAAACTTCCTTGAGAAGCTTCTTTGAGAAAACTTCATTGAGAAGCTAGAGTTTAGCTACACACACCCATCTAAAAACTAAGCTCACCTCCTTGAGAAGCTTCCTTGAGAAGCTAGAGCTTAGCTACACACACCCCTCTAATAACTAAGCTCACCTCCTTGAGAAGAGAAGCTAGAGCTTAGCTACACACCTCTATAATAGCTAAGCTCACCCCCATGACAAAAAAACATGAAAGTACAAAAAAAATCCTACTACACAGACTACTCAAAATGCCCTGAAATACAAGGCTAAAACCCTATACTACTAGAATGGCCAAAATACAAGGCCCAAAAGAAGAAAACAACCTACTCTACTATTTACAAAGAAGAGTGGACCCAACCTTGACCCATGGGCTCACAAATCTACCCTAAGGTTTATGAGAACCCTAAGGCCTTCTTTATCAACTCTAGCCCAATCCTCTTGGAGCCTCTTGCTCATGGCTCTGGTAACTGGTCCTTTCCTAAGGAGGATTGCATCAGGCTAGGTCCACCAAACCATCCACGTTTGGAAAGAGGACTACCCCAAAGATTAGCAATGCTAATACGTCCATAAACGGGACCCACTCCTCTTGATTTGCCATATCCCTCGCCTTGTCTTCTAAGTACTTCCATAGTAGGCCCACTATGCCGTTTCGAGTTTGCTTTACGCGATCCAATCCTCTCGCCAAAGCCCTGACCACAACTGCAATCTTGCTCAAGGAGGGAAGAAACCCAGAGAAAAAATACGGTTTCTGATGTAAGCTCCATTGGAGCTTGTAGGCCTAGGATCTTCTTCATCAATGGATTCCTTTGCTTATTGGAAGATGAATGGCAGCGGAATGGAGAAAGGAAGAGAGAGAGGAGACGCCACTTCAAGGAGAAGATGAGTCTAGAAGAAGCTCACCACCATAGGAGGCCATGGATAAGAGCTTGGAGGAAGAAGGAGATGAATGAAGGGAGAGGGAGAGAAGAGCACGAAATTTTGTGCTCTAAATGAGCTTTGAAATTTGAAGTTTAATATTCAAATGATCAAAGTTGAAAAAAATGCACACACATGACCTCTATTTATAGCCTAAGTGTCACACAAAATTGGAGGGAAATTCAAATTTCACTTGAATTTGAAATTGAATTTGTGGAGCCAAAATTTCACTAATTATGATTAGTGAATTTTAGTTATGGTTCAGCCCTCTAATCCAAGATCAATTCCAAGATTCTCCACTAAGTGTGCTTAGGTGTCATAAGGCATGAAAAGCATGAAGGACATGCACAAAGTGTGACTATAAGATGTGGCAATGGGGTGTAGTAAGCAAATGCTCACCTCCCCCTCTAAAATTTAATTGGATTTGGCTTCTACCAATTCAATTAAATTTATTTCCAACCACACACATCAAAAATCCACTTAGTGCATGTGAAATTACAAAACTACCCCTAATACAAAAACTAGTCTAGGTGCCCTAAAATACAAGGGCTGAAAAATCCTATATTTCTAGGGTACCCTACCTACATTATGGAGCCCTAAATACAAGGCCCAAAAATAATGAAACCTTAATCTAATATTTACAAAGATAAGTGGGCTCGTACTTAGCCCATGGGCCCAAAATCTACCCTAAGGCTCATAAGAACCCTAGGGCCTTCTCTTGCATTTCTGGCCCAATCTACTTGGAGTTTTCTATCCAATGCCCTTGCGGGGTAGGATTGCATCATTCCCTCCCCCTTGAAAAGGATTTGACCTCAAATCCCGAGGTTCTTGAAACTCTGGGCTTTTTTCCTCAACACCTGTAAAAAGAACAAAAACATATGTATTAGTGGTGTTTAGTATGTTGAAGTAAGGTAAGGTCTGAAAACTCATTTCATGGGCATCTTCCCATGAAGGAACATGGTTCCTCACCAACTCAATGAGTGGTGCTACAAGTATAGAAAAATATGGGGCAAACCTTTTGTAAAAGTTTGTTAAGTCTTGGAAGCCCCAAATTTTTCTTACACTTGGTGGAGCGGAGGAATGACCTTTATTCTCTTAGGGTTCATGGGAACCCCTTGATCACAATTTAAAAAATTAAGAAAAGTAAAGCAATAGAACATACATTTTTCTGTATTTTCATGTTGATTATTCCTACCAAAAAGTATGACAAACCTAAGGTGTCCCATATGAGTGCCTAAGTTTGTATTGAAACTAAAAATAAGAACAAACCTACCTAATGAGTCCCTATGTACACAAATCATGAAGATGTTGGGTGCACGAGTGATTTTACAAAAGAGTGTTGCACCACCCAAAGCATTCATCACACCACCTATTTTAGGGATTTGGTGCCTAATAATACTTATTTTGGGCACCAACAAAGCACAAGGATTTAATCTCTTGCGAACCAAACCCTCATCCAACAACTTCTTTACTTGAGGAATAAACTCAAGCCCGAGAGGTGTGGCAATGCTAGCAAGTGTCTTTTTACAAAAGAGAAAATGTGGAGGTTGTTTAAGAGGGAAAGTTTCTTTAATGTTTGTCTTTATTGTAAAATCAGTTTCCTTCTTAGCTAACCTCTTGGAGGAGACACTTATCTCTTTACACTTCTCTTTAACCACTAATGGTTGTCCATCTTCTTGGGGGTAGATTTCTTCACTAGATTCTTCCCCTTTTGCTTCTTCACTTTCACTAGAGGAAGGTTAAGTAGTAGGCTCATCTTGGCTACTATAAATGTCTTGGTCCCTCATAATCATGGTTTTTGTGGTGGGGCATTGAGAAGTAATGTGTCCTCTTCCAAGACATTTAAAGCACTTTATAGAGCTAGTTTTCTCTTGTATACTAGCCTTAGGGGCTTACTTTTCTATTGTCTTCCCCTTATCATCTTTGGGCTTAGAAGGTCTCACCCCTAAGATTCCTTGACCTTGGTCTTTCTTTGGATAAGAGTGAGAGCCATAAGATTTTGAAGTAGACTTCCTTTTAAGTTGTTGCTCTACCCTTATTTCCCAATCTAAATTAGCCTCTACATTGTCCTTCCCATGGAAGTATGGGAGTTTAATGTTAACCTCTTGAGGCTTTCTTTCATTTTCTATCCTACGGGAGTGAGGTCTAAGATGTGACCTATGCCTTCCTTCATAATAGTCACGAAGTTCTTCACTTAGGCTCTTGCAAGAGTTATGACTACTATAGGAGACATGTTTTTCTCTTTTCATTTATTTCCTTATTTTTCTTCTTTCTTCCTCTCTTATTTTCTCTCTTTCATCTTGACTTATTTCTTCCACTCTTTTTTTACCTTTTTCTTTCCTCTCTTGTTTTTCTTTCCACAACTTAAGGGATCTCAACTCATCTAATATCTTATACAAGGGGTCCTTAGGAGTAGAACCCTCACCATTAACACTAGATGAAGAATGAAGACTCATGTTGGTTCCTAAGTTATGGTTCTTTCTTGTTGGGGGTTTGAAAACAAAAGGTAAAATAAACTATGGTTGAAACTAGCCAAAATAAACACTAAAAGAGATGTGAAAGATAAGGTAAAAACTAATTGGTAAAAGGCAAGCTATCTAGGCAGTTTGACAATGGAGGGTAAAGGAAATAAGCTATGAAAATAAGCAAGAAATTAAAGTGCAAGAAATGCAAACTAGGCGGATCCTAAGAGTGTTTGGATGACCTCATTTAAGGTTCCCAACAAAACACTCACTATCCTAAGGGGAAATTGCCTAAAATTATTACACACAAATGGAAGTAGGGTGACCTAGCGGAGGCTCCCAACTTACTTCCAATGAAAGGCCTTTTTGTTACAAAATTTGAAAGCAAAGCAAATTGGAAATTACAAAATTACAAAGAAAAAAGTCCTCAATTATGGTGGCTATTCTCTCTTTAGTGTTTCACTCAATTTGGAGTGCTTCTTAGTCCAATAGCTCTTAAGGTGGTTGGCCCCTTGCTTCTTGACTCAAATTCTTCAAGATATGGCACCAATCCTCCTTTCCAATTCCCTATATGGCAACTCACAAGCAAGGAAACAAAGAGACAAGCAATAATGAAAGACCAAAAAAAATGAAATGAAAGCTAAACCAATAGAGTTTTAACAAGACAAATTTCCAAGGATTATTCAACAATTAAAGCAATGAAAAGCACAAAAAAGCAAGCTAGGACTCAAAGAGAAACCTAGAATGGCTCTAGAGTAGAGTAGAAAAACTCAAAAAAAAAAGACTCAAGAAACCTCTAGTTTTGGCACTTGTTTTCACAATAATTTTCAATTGAAATTTCATAACTAGGATTGGTATAAAATAGGCACCAATTATAGAACAAATTTTGAGCCAAAACAGCAAGCACACTTTCCTTTCACTTTTCCTTTTTTTTCCTGGACACTGATTTTTCTGCCAACTTGTGAGATTTTTCTTATTTTTTCCTTTAATCCAAATAGCTTGGTTCTTTTTTTATAATTTTGGTCCAGATATATAGAAAATTCAGTAAAACTTTAAGCTCAAAAAACGTAGTTACCAATTCCCAGTAATTTGTACAAGTTCGTATGTTCAAGCTGCCAGCACCAGCGATTTCAACCTAGAAATCAAGAGTAGTGTTTATGTTGCTTAAGGCTTGGATAGTTACAATTTGTGTTTACTTATGCTCAATTATCTTGAATAACACAATTCAACAGAGCTTAAGACTTATTTTGATTCACAAATCCAGCCACAACTCATCACCACAACTCAACTTCATCATAGGCATCATGTAGGAAACTTAGAAAACAAAAAAAAAGTTCAAGAACAAGACTACTTCTAGGAATAGATTTAGAACATGTTATGAACTAAATAACATGCATGAATTAGACTCAAAATTCAAAAGATAGACTAAGAATGACAAGAATACATGAACAAATGTATCTAGAATTCAATCAACAAAATAAAATTCAACACAAACTTAGAACATAATGTGACAATTACTATGACTAAACATGACTCTAAGACAACATGGATTAAGTGATTTACACTTAGATTTTTGTTTTTTTTTTAATCTATATTTTGGAAGAACATTTAGATATAAGGTTCAGCACAAGAATATTATGAATGAAAAAGGATAGAACCTAAAATCAACACAAAAACAAGATTCAAGAGTAGATCTACAAAATTTGAACCATAGAAATGCAAGAACAAGTGTAGATCTAAGATTTAATCTGTTTATTTTTTTTTTTTTGAATCTACTCTAAACAGCACCAAACCACAAGAAAATGGAGGATATACATGGAGAATAAGATGAAGAACAAGGAATTAAAGAGAATTCACCGAACAAAAAGATAGAGGAAGCAAAAGAACATCACCTAGATGAAGATGCTCTTGATACCACATGATGTAAGCTCCATTGGAGCTTGTAGGCCTAGGATCTTCTTCATCAATGGATTCCTTTGCTTCTTGGAAGATGAATGGCAGCGGAATGGAGAAAGGAAGAGAGAGAGGAGACGCCACTTCAAGGAGAAGATGAGTCTAGAAGAAGCTCACCACCATAGGAGGCCATGGATAAGAGCTTGGAGGAAGAAGGAGATGAATGAAGGGAGAGGGAGAGAAGAGCACGAAATTTTGTGCTCTAAATAAGCTTTGAAATCTGAAGTTTAATATTCAAATGATCAAATTTGAAAAAAATGCACACACATGACATCTATTTATAGCCTAAGTGTCACACAAAATTGGAGGGAAATTCCAATTTCACTTGAATTTGAAATTGAATTTGTGGAGCCAAACTTTGGAGCCAAAATTTCACTAATTATGATTAGTGAATTTTAGTTATGGTTCAGCCCACTAATCGAAGATCAATTCCAAGATTCTCCACTAAGTGTGCTTAGGTGTCATGAGGCATGAAAAGCATGAAGGACATGCACAAAGTGTGACTATATGATGTGGCAATGGGGTGTAGTAAGCAAATGCTCACCTCCCCCTCTAAAATTTAATTGGATTGGGCTTCTACCAATTCAATTAAATTTATTTCCAACCACACGGATCAAATATCCACTTAGTGCATGTGAAATTACAAAACTACCCCCAATACAAAAACTAGTCTGTGCCCTAAAATACAAGGGCTGAAAAATCCTATATTTCTAGGGTACCCTACCTACATTATGGAGCCCTAAATACAAGGCCCAAAAATAATGAAACCTTAATCTAATGTTTACAAAGATAAGTGGGCTCGTACTTAGCCCATGGGCCCGAAATCTACCCTAAGGCTCATAAGAACCCTAGGGCCTTTTCTTGCATCTCTGGCCCAATCTACTTGGAGTTTTCTATCCAATGCCCTTGCGGGGTAGGATTGCATCAGTTTCCTTCCCCCAAGAGGACATCCTAGAATCTCCTCAAATTCTTCAACAGTCGGTACTAATTGGAAGTCTCCAAACGTGAAGCATCTCAAGGGCTGGTCATAGTATTGGGTGAGTGATACAATGGCTTCTGTGGATATCTCTGCTATGGTCAAATCTAAGATCTTTCCGTATGCCTTGCGGAAGGCTTGCATTTGGAGAGGTCCCATCAACCGCCCTAACTCCTTAATGCTGGTGATATCTAGGCCCTTAATCTTGACTTGATAAAACCTTTTGCCAGTTTGATTTGTTCCCATGTTTTACTAAAGTCAAACAAAAACCCAGTGCGAATCAAAACTCCGACATCTATCATGGGTGGAATGGATGAATGCATGAAGAAATGCATATGACACAGATGCAATTTATGAATACGGGAACCCGGGAAATTGTCTCCTTCTTAGATACAACGTCTTGGGGTAGCACAGTGCCCGACGTATGTATTTAAGAAGGTGACACAGACCCTTCGTTGGTTTGCCAAAGAGAGGGGATCAAGACAGAACCCGTGTATGATGCATATGCGAAAGGCACAACACGGGGATGTACATAGTACGACAATATTCACAAACAAATATAATCAAAGGGGTACACGACATTTGACTACATGCATGGCAGTGAGAAAAAATGGCACGCAACGTGTTTGCTTCGTGCCCCTATTTTAGGGACCTACATGGGAGGGAGCTAAAAAAGGCTTTTAGTGATAATTCCCAAGGTGGTCATATCTCTCTTGATGGTCTCTAGAGGTATCATCCCCTTCAAAGAACATATTGCAGTAGTAGGGACTACTAGCAACAATATGTTATCAAAGAGAAAAACTCTAGATGAGGGTTCACTGTAATCAAGCAAGTCGGAGACCTAGCATGACCACAGATTCACCTCATCTCCTTATGTTCCCATGAACCCGGGTATAGGGCCCTTTTTCAACTCACCATGTGTGCAAATAGTGTTGGTGTTTGTGTGCATCAAATGAATAAATATTTACCTCATGCATACATTTTAAAACGCACTAAAAGCATCAAAGAGTTATATATACAAGAACATAAGAAAAATAAAGGGAAACCAACAAAGGAGAAAGTCATGATAAAACATTTGCACAAGATTAAATGGCCAAACTCTCTAAAAACAGTCCCCAGTGGAGTCGCCAACTGTCGCAACCTACCCTTCGGCGGGAGGGCGACGCGTGACTCGCGGGATGCGTCTTCCAAGAAAGGAATACGCGCAAAGTCGCCACCAACGTTTATTTGAGGAAAATGTCGGAAAAACCGGAAAAGACGTGGTCTACGAACTTTAAGTGAAAGGTTCAGGAATTGTATTTACGTACGGGGAAGGTATTAGCACCCCACACGTCCGTCACAAGGGACGACAGTCTTTAATCAAATGTGCAAACATGACTTCAACTTGTGTTATCTTCCCCTTTTTCACGTTCCTACGTCTTTTTATGCCTTTTATACGTTTTTTTATCTTTTTGTGGTCGACAAGAGTGTTTCCCTTGCTCCTACGTATCCTCAATGAGGAACTCAAACCTACGTAGTTCTTTGAGAACCAAACGTTGGTTAAATTGTTTTTATCCTTTTCTGCAAAATGTGTTTTTATTGAATGAAAGATCATTTAAGGCATTGTACCATTAAACAATCTTTCAATTCTTTTGAAAGGAGAGAAAACATTGAGGCATTGGACCATTAATGATCTCTTGTTATTTTTGCAAGAGGTAATAAAACTACGTGTTGATTTTAGGCTTTTTAGAAATCTACGTTTAACCAATAAAGGCGGAAAAGACCATTTTAAGGCGTTGGACCTTAAAAATGGCTTTTTTAGGTGATGACAAAAGTTTGATTTATGAATTGATTTTAGCCTTAGTTTCACTTTGGTTATTAGTCAATTCGATTAAGAAAGAAAAATCCCAAAGAAAAACGTCCGATTGATTTTTTTTATTATTTTACTAAAAGATATTTTTATTATTATTATATTATTATTTTGCCTCTTTTTTGGTTTTAAACGTGGTTACGGCATGACCGAACGATCGGATTTCATTTTAAAAGAAATTAAGAGATGTTACAATACGAATGATCGGTGGAAATTTATTTTATTTTTTATTAGGCGAGAAAATGACTTAAATAAATGACTAAAGCACGTCAAAAGGGGGTACGGAAAGTAAATGAAATGAAAATAAAAGCACGCGAAACAAATGAGGACCACTAAGGGTACATAGAATGAATTGAAAAGTTCGATTTCGGGAACTTACCGGTTGAAGACCGAAGAACGATGAAGAACGGTTGAAAATCTTTGCGAAATCACCCACGGAAACGTCTCGGAAGCGATACGGAAGCGCCTCGGCTTGGATTTTTTTCACGGAAAAATTTTTTTTCACTAATTTTAAGTGATTCTCAGATACCAGGAGGGTTGAACATTTTTGTTCTTCCCTCCTCCCACTATTTATAGGAATATGAAGGAGGAGCTTGCCACCCAGCTCGCCCAGGCGAGATAGGTTGCTTCCTCCAGAAGGCACCGCCTTCTAGAGAACTTCCTGGAAGGCCCAAGTGGGCCTGGTTTCTATTTGCACCCCCTGTTTACTAAATACACCCCCCTTGCCTTTTTTTGCTGATTCTTTTTCCGTAACGTTACGGAACTTTACGAATTTCGTAACGATACTTGTTTTCTTTCCGTAATGTTACAAAACCATGCGGATTACGTAATCATCCCTTTTTTGACTTCCAGAATGTCACGGAACTTCACGGATTGTGCAACAATGCTTTCTTTTGACTTCCGGCATGTCATGGAACTTCACGGATTATGCAACAATGCTTTCTTATGGCTTCCGGCATGTCACGGAACTTCACGGATTGCCTAACGATGGGCGCCAAGTACCTCGACATGGTCAAACGAGGGTTGCATCCCAACAAACTGATGGTCCCCAGACAAAATTAGGGTATGACAGCGTGCAACCCTCTAATGGCGAGGACGTGTAGTCCTGTAAAGGTGCGAGCGTGCAGCCCTCTGATGGCGAGGACGCGTAGTCCTCTGAAGGCGAGGACGTCTTGTCCTCTGAAGGTAAGGACATGTGGTCCTCTAAAGGAGAGGGTACTAGTCCTTTGAAGGCGAGGACGTCTAGTCCACTAAAGGTGAGGGCGTGCAGCCCTCTGATGGCGAGGACGTGTAGTCCTTTGATGGTGAGGATGTGTAGTCCTTTGAAGGTGAGGTCGTGTAGCCCTCTGAAGGTAAGGGCTGGTAGCCCTCTGAAGGCGAGGACGTGTGGTCCTCTGAAGGTGAGGACGTGCAGTCCTCTGAAGGCGAGGACGTGCAGTCCTCTGAAGGCGAGGACGTGCAGTCCTCTGAAGGCGAGGACGTGTAGTCCTCTGAAGGTGAGGATGTGTAGTCCTCTGAAGGTGAGGGCTTGTAGCCCTCCGAAGGCGAGGACGTGTGGTCCTCTGAAGGTGAGGATGTGCAGTCCTCTGAAGGTGAGGACGTGCAGTCCTCTGAAGGCGAGGACGTGCAGTCCTCTGAAGGCGAGGACGTGTAGTCCTCTGAAGGTGAGGGCACGCGGCCTTCTGATGGCTAGGGCGTGCAGCCCTTTGAAGGTGAGGGCACGCGACCTTCTGATGGCGAGGGCATGCAGCCCTCTGAAGGTGAGGACGTGTAGTCCTCTGATGGTGAGGATGTGCAGTTCTTTGAAGGAGAGGGTACTAGTACCCAAGGGTGGCGAGGGCGTGCAGCCCTCTGAAGGTGAGGACGTGTAGTCCTCTGAAGGTGAGAATGTGCAGTCCTCTGAAGGAGAGGGTACTAGTACCCAAGGGTCCACCCTTATGAGAAAGCATGAGATTGACTCATTTGAGAGGGCCGGTCATCCCAAATTCAAAAGATTTAGACATTAGATGTAGGAAATCTATGCAGTTAACATGATTTTTAGGGATGCAGAGGCATGCAACCTTTTGTCATGAAATTTGGTAAATGCGGACTTCATATGAAACAATGCAATGTAATGGAAAGTTGTACAATGTTCATGACATTCTTTCCCTATTTTGTGATTTTTATTTTGATTTAATTTTTTTTATTTTTGGAAAACACAGATTGACTGTCCTTTTGAAATAGGTGATAATTCATGCAACCTTATCCTATCTTTTGCTAATCTCTCCGGGAACTCCCTCAGAGTGTATGTTCTGTTTGATTTAGTCACTTGACCATTTGGAAGTGATGGCAATGGAGTCGTTTGATGTTTAATCAATCCATTGAAATTCCAGGATTCCCCCCCCCCTTTTTTGTTTAAAAACATAGATGGATGAGAACTTTTGATCTGCCCTTATGCTCGCTTGAGGCTCATGCACGGTGCCCCTCATTGCCCCAGTGTAAGGCTTTGAGGTACCAATCGTTGCCTTTTGTCATGACCTTGTAGCAGGGAACCTATTGGGTGAGAACTTCTAATCTGCCCCTAGGTTCGCTTGAGGTTTATGCATGGTGCCTCTCATTGCCCCAGTGTAGGGTTGTAAGGTATCCATCGTTGTTTTATTTTTCACAACCTTGTAGCAAGGAAGAATGAAAGAAGCAGTTGATTCTTGCAAAAAGAGTTTTCCAAGGACGAGAAATAGTTGAAGGATTTTTTTCAGTTGATGGATTAAGTCAAATGACTCCTATTCTTGATAACTCACTTCTCTAGGAATGATAAAATGAGGTCACATGAATGTCTATATTTTTACTTGAAAACACAGTCAATCAAATACTTTTTTCTTTTATTTTGAAACTTATTTGTTTTGAACTTTACTTGTTGTTTTACGGCACCCCCACCAATGTGCAAGACGAGTAATCTCTGATTGAACGGTCTTGGAAGTCAACACTTAGGAGTGCAGGTCGCTTGAGCAAACAAACCAATGACTTGCACTCATATTCCGGTGGAAGTTGAATAAGCAAAGATGTGTTTGTGAGAGGATGAGGGAAAAAATGTCAAATTTATCCATTTTATTTAGCATTGTAACTGTGGTTTATAATAATGGCATAAACTTGAAAATCCTAATGAGTTATTAGAGACATCTATCAACAGCTTTCAAAATCGCCCCATGTGTGGTGTCGCTTGTCAATGTTAGGATTCACAAGAGATTCTCCTCAAATTTCAGCCAACCCACATCAATTAGACTTTGCACCTTACACTTCGAGGTCATATAGTGCTTAATGGAATTTCCCGGAATTCTTGCATGATATGCACATGTTGCGTTCGAGTTGTATCCTCGGAGAAATGGAGGTTGAGGAACCTTGGTTGGGGTTATGGCTACCATTGAATTATCGAGTGGATATGGGAGCAAGTCAGCATAGGACACCAGAATTAGGGTGAATTCTATAGGCTTTTTGCTGCAAGATTCCTTCCTTGGTTGGTGTTTTGGTTCGTGCTAAAGGTGGTGTTTAGTATTGGTTGTGTGGTAGGTGGGTTTTGTGGTTGATTTAGGGATGGCCTTTATGGATAACTGGGTGGTAGGTAAAGAGAAGGGTTGTTATTGGCTGAGTAATGACATTGTTGGGTTGGTGGGAAACTTGGCCGTATAGGAATGACAGTCAAGGAATGGGTTTTTCCCCCATCCTCACCCTCTTCATTTGCCCCAATTTTCTCATTCGTCCAAGCAGGATGATTAAATTTTCCTCTTTTCAGATCCGCTTCGATCCTTTCCCCAGCGAAGACCAAATCTGCAAATCTTGAAGGTACATACCCCACCATTTTTCATAGTAAAACACTGGTAATGTGTCTACTATTATTGTGATCATCTCTTTCTCCGTCATTGTAGGTGCCACTTGAGTTGCCAGGTCTCTCCATCTTTGGGCGTATTTTTTGAAAGATTTGTGCCCCTTTTTGCACATGTTCTGTAGTTGCATCCTATCCGGAACCATATAAAAATTGTACTAATACTGCCTAACGAAGGCAACCATTAGGTCCTTCCAAGAATGGACTCGGGAAGGTTCCAAGTTAGTGTACCAGGTAACAGCTACCGCAGTAAGACTTTCTTGGAAGAAATGTATCAGTAGTTCCTTATCTTTTGCGTATGCCTCTATCTTCCGACAATAAATCTTTAGATGGTTCTTGGGGCAAGTAATCCCCTTGTACTTGTCAAAGTCCGACACCTTCAACTTGGGAGGGGTGATGATATTGGGTACTAGGAACAACTCTTCTAGGTTAGCAAAGGCATAATCTTTGCCTCCTTTAATGTCCCTGAGCCTTTCCTCTAGCTAATCTAACTCTCCCATTTCTGCCATAGCATGAGGGTTTTTACCCGGTGTGGAATGCAAGGGGTGTGGTTGTGGGTGATACTGAGGGCCCTTCAAAGTGTTTTGCAAGGGTATACCACCAACTGCTTGCCCTTCAGTGGCATATCCAAGGCAAGGCTCGAAGTCAGGTAGATTGTGATGGAATTTCATGTGTCTCCCCCATGGTTTAAGAGACATGTGCAGATCAGTTTGGGGTTGTTAGCTCTCAATGAGTATGGAAGTGGAGTTATTGACATTCTCATTGGGAGTGTACGCCACATTGGGTGGCGTATAGTTGGGAGGCCAGCCATATGGCGGGAAGGCGTGTTTGCTTTGAATTTGCACATAATAGGGGCCGCTCGTACTTCCCAAATCTTTGCCTACCATAGCTAAGGTTGGATGATTCATTTGGTTAAGGCCAGATGGGGGCATCAAGTTCACCTTAGCAACAGCGCTGGTAGCGGCAACTGCAACCGCATTGGCTTCCATTATCTTCGTTATGCTTATCATGGCCTCCATCATTGTGGCCATTTGCTCTTTCATGGCCTCCATGTCGGCCTTCATCTGCTCTTGCACCTCCTCTACTTCACCGATTACTCCAGCTCTAGCACGAGTTCGGTAAGGGCACCGTAAAGCGTGTTTTTTTTTTCTTTTTTGATAACAATGATTAAGTTCATTTTTTTTAAGGAAAGAATGCAATGAGCAGTGCAACCAATGAAAAGCATGGATGTATGTGAATGATGCACAGTTGAAGTATTGCGAATTTTTACTCAGGATATGGGGTTGAATCAATTTAGATTTTCAACATGGTCCATGACTTCTTTGTCAAGGTGAAACTGGAAGTAATAAGGACATCAACAGTCCTAAACGTGTTTGGCAGTAGACGAAGCAGCGATGTAACCCGATCCATCTTTTGCCCCAATTTTTGCAAGATGGTTACTTCCATACTTCAACTTGACTTGATGGACCTTTTCGTAAAAGCATGAGCTCAGTTCAACCCCATAACCCAAGGAATGGCAATTTTGATCGCCAATACTTCGACAACATTTCATAGAGATGAATGGCTCAAGCATACTTAAGCTATGCATGGAAAATGTAATTATGAGATTGAGATGCCCGAAGAAACATCATTTCCTAGTTTAACCACGCATTAGGTACCATGCTCAATCATTTTGTTTTTTTTTTGTGTTTTCTTTTAGAAATGGGTTTGTGATCCCAGCATGGTTGGCTCATGGTACCTAACACATGCAACTAAGAATGTAGTGTGAATTTTCACGCTTCCCTTTTTTTTTGTTTTTGTTTTGTAGAGGAAAACGCAAGGATCATGCATGAGTAAACATGAAAACAAAAGGTATGTAGTTTGTAGAACAAAAAGTATGTTGAACGCATATGCATGATGATGCAATGACTCACGGAAAATGTGATGCGGGAATATGATAATGGACAAATGTAGGAACGATATGTTCATTATGATATCATGAAGAGAGGCTTATGCATGATATGAATGCATTTACGGACACGAGAGCCCGGAAAATCATCTCTTCTTACTTGCACATTTGGGGGCGCAGTGCCCCATGTGTACAGTTAAGAAGGTGATACGGACCTTCCAGCTTCCCATGACAAAAGACGAGACCAACATACAATGCATGTGTGACGACATGATGCAGACGCGTAAAAGCGTAACACGGGGATGTACACAGTATGGCAATATCCAAAAATAATCATACAACAAAAGCGTACATAACATTTAGGTTATGTGCATGATAGTGTTTAAAAAATGGCACGCAGCGTGTTTGCTCCGTGCCCCTATTTTAGGGACCTACATGGAAGGAAACTAAAAGGGCTTTTAGTGATAATTCCCAAGGTGGTCATATCTCTCTTGATGGTCTCTAGAGGTATCATCCCCTTCGAAGAACATATTGTGGCAGTAGGGACTACTAGCAACAATATGCTATCAAAAAGAAAAACTCTAGATGAGGGTTCACTGTTATCAAGCAAGTCGGAGACCTAGCATGACCACAGATTCACCTCCACTCCTTATGTTCCCATGGACCTGGGTATAGGGTCCCTTTTAAACTCACCGTGTGTGCAAATAGTGTTGGTGTTTGTGTGCATCAAATGAATAGATATCTACCTCATGCACACATTTTAAAAAACACACTAAAAGTATCACAAGAGTTTATATATACAAGAACATAAGGAAAAAAAAAGACAAAGAAAAAGAACAAAAGGGAGGTCATGGTAAGGAAAGCACACCGATTGATTGGGCTAACTCTCTAAAAAAGAGTCCCAAGTGGAGTCGCCAACTGTCGCAACCTACCCTTCGGCGGGAGGATGACGCGAGGCTAGCGGGTGTGTCTTCCAAGAAAGGAAAATGCGCAGAGTCGCCACTAACGTTTATTCAAGGAAAACGTCGGAAAAATCGGAAAAGGTGTGGTCTACGAACTTTGAGTGTGAAAGGTTCGGGAGTTGTATTTACGCACGGGGAAGGTATTAGCACCCAACGTGTTCATCACAAAGGACGGCACCCTTTAATCAAGTGTGCAATATCATGTCTTCGATTTGTTTTATTTTCCCTTTTTTACGTTTTTATGCATTTTTGTGTCTTTTGTATTTTTTATCTTTTTGTGGTCGACAAGGGTGTTTCCCTTGGTCCTACATATTCCTCAATTGTGATATAGAAATCAGACCTACGTAGTTCTTTGAGAACTAAACGTTGGTTAAGTTGTTTTTATCTTTTTTGCAAGATATATTTTAACTGAATAAAAGGTCATTTAAGGCGTTTGGACCATTAAACGATCTTTTGACTCTCTTGAAAGGAGAGAAAACATTAAGGCATTGGACCATTAATGATCTCTTGGTTTTTTGAAAGAAGAGAAACGTTAAGGCGTTGGACCGTTAACGATCTCTTGGGGTGGTCGACAAAAGCGGGGCTTTTGCTCCTACGTATCCTCAATTGCGATGAGGAAATCAGACCTACGTAGTTCTTGCAAAAGCAATAAAGCTATGTGTTGATTTTATGCTTTTGAACGGTCCATGTTAACCGATAAAAGCAAAGAGGATCGTTTAAGGTGTTGGACCTTAAAACGGTTTTTAGTGCTTTTTGCAAACAAAGCTTGATTTGTGAGTTGATTTTAGCCTTAGTTTCACTTTGGTTATTAGTCAATTAATCCCTGGAAACTTCTAAAGAAAAACGTCCGATTGATTTTTTTTTATTATTTTATTCAAAGATATTTTGATTATTTTATTATTATTATTCAAGATATTTTGATTATTTTATTATTATTTTCCTTTTTTTGGTTTAACCAAGGTTACAACGTGAACGATCGGTTAGATTTTGTTTTAACAGTGATTAAACGAGATTACAACACAAATGATCAGTTGAAATTCATTTTATCATTTATTAGGTGAGAAAACAACTTAAATAAACAGTTAAAGCTCGTTAAAAACGGAAGAAAAGAAAACCGAAAGTGAAAGAAATAAAGATGAAAGCTAACAAAACAAGAAATGAATTGAAAGTCTCGGATTCGAAAACTTACCCGTTGAAGAACGAAGAACGAACGAAGAACGACGGAAAACCTTCACGGATTTGCTTACGGAAACGTCTCGGAAGCACCTCGGCTTGGATTTTCTTCGTGGAAACAATTTTTTTCACCCAAAACAGCTGAAATGCATAGTCAGGGGGATGATGGATCTTTGGAACAGCCCCATTTCGCCTATTTATAGGAAAAAAGAGGAGGAGGTTGCTGCCCAGCTCACCCAGGCGAGCTGGGTTGCTTCTGGAGGAAGCAACCCTGCTTCGAAAATATTCTGGAAGGGGCAGATTCGAAATTTTGAAAACTGCTATTTGCATCCCCCTTTTGATAAGTTCACCCCCCTTTTTTCGTACTTTTATGGAAAAGTTACAGAAGCTTTACGGAAGCATATAGGACTTGACTTTCTTATTTTTTCTCTTCCTTCTCACCCACATTAAGTGAAATATGTTTATTTAGGGTTTTAGGAACCTTACGGAAGGATTACGGAAGCTTTAACCAAGCATATAGGACTTGATTTCCCTCTTTTTCCTCTTCTCTTTTGCCAATATTAAGTGAAACAGGCTTACTCAAAGTTTTAGGAATTTTACGGAAGCATTACGAAAGCCTCGGAATCTCCAGAAACCATTTTCCAACAAAACGTGGAGGATCTTGATAAGTTCACCTCCTCCTTTGCTAAATGCACTCCTTCTTACTTACACCCCCCCATTTTGCTAAATACACTCCCATTTTCGTGTTTTTTACCGGTTTCTTCCCGAAAAGTTATGGAACTTTACGGATTATGTAACGACACCCATTTCCTTTCCGGAATGTTGCGAAACTTTACGAATTACGCAACAAGGCTCTTCTTGACTTCTGAAATGTTGCGAAACTTTACGGATTGCGCAACAATGCTTCTTTTTTACTTCCGAAATGTCGCAAAACTTTGCGGATTACCTAACGATGGATGTTAAGTTCCTCGAGGCGGTCAAGCGAAGGTTGTATGCCACCAAAAAATGGTCCCCGAACGAAATTAGGGTATGACGATGCCCAATGTGAGCATAATTTCCAGACCCTTAAGGAAAATAAAATTGACAACCGCGCTAGTGCTAGTTTTTCCTAACCCGAGAGAACTCTTTAAGGTGTATTGTGATGCATCAAAGATGGGCTTAGGAGGAGTGTTGATGCAAAATCACCAAGTAGTGGCCTATGCTTCTAGACAACTCAAAACTCATGAGAGGAATTATCCCACCCATGATCTAGAGTTGGCTACTGTGGTTTTTGCCCTTATGATGTGGAGGTATTACCTGTTTGGCTCCAAGTTTGAGGTATTTAGTGATCATAAGAGCCTTAAGTACTTGTTTAGTCAGAAAGAGCTGAACATGCGTCAAAGGAGATGGTTAGAGTTTCTTAAAGATTATGACTTGAGCTTAGCTACCATCCCGGCAAAGGCAATGTAGTGGCTGACGCCTTGAGTAGGAAATCCCTACATATATCTGCCTTGATGGTTAGAGAGATGGATCTCCTAGAACAATTGAGAGACCTTAGCCTTGCATGTGAGGTTACCCCTAATAGTGTGAGATTAGGAACTTTGAGGATCACCAGTGAGTTACTAGGAGATATTAGGGAGGTCCAAAAGACTAATCCTTTTCTAAGGACTAAGTTAGAAGCTATAGAGTTAGGAAGAGATAGTAGTTTCAATGTTGGATCGAATGGAGTCTTGAGACTTCAAGATAGGACTTGTGTTCCCAATGTGCCCGAACTTAGGAAGATGATCCTAGAGGAAGGACATAGGAGTAACTTGAGCATCCATCCTGGTGCTCCCAAAATGTATCAGGATTTGAAAATGTTGTTTTGGTGGCCTAACATGAAGAGAGAGGTTAGTGAGTTTGTGTATGCATGTTTAGTCTATCAGAACGCTAAGATAGAACATCATAGACCTTTAGGGAAGTTACAACCCTTGGAGATACCCCAGTGGAAGTGGGACAGTATTTCCATGGATTTTGTTGTAGGACTACCTAGAAACCCTAGAGGTTTAGATTCTATTTGGGTTATTGTTGACAGATTGACCAAGTCTGCTCACTTCATTAATATCATATTTGCCTTGGTGAAGTTGACCTCCCTGTATATTAGTGAGATTGTCATACTACATGGTGTGCCATCTAGCATAGTGTCTGATAGAGATCCTAGGTTTACCTCTAGATTTTGGGAGAGCCTGAACAGAGCGTTGGGAACCAAGCTTAGACTAAGTTTAGCCTACCATCCTCAGATTGATGGCCAAACTGAACGGACCATTGAGTCGTTGGAGGACCTTTTGAGTGCGTGTGTCTTAGAGCAAAAAGGGAGTTAGGAGAGTTTTCCACCGTTGATAGAGTTCACTTCTAACAATAGTTTTCACTCTACCATTGGCATGGCTCCTTATGAAGCTCTGTATAGTAGAAGGTGTAGGACACGTCTATGTTGGCTAGAGCCCAGAGAAGACCTCACCTTAGGACCTGAAGTGGTACCACAAACCACTGAGAAGGTAAAGTTGATCCAAGAAAGGATGAGGACTACTTAGAGTAGGCAGAAAAGTTATCTAGATAAGAGGAGGAAAGACTTGGAATTCGAGGTTGGTGATCATGTATTCTTGAGAGTCACTTCGTGAACTGGGGTTGGTCGAGCATTGAAATCCCCAAAACTCACACATCGCTTTATCGGTCCTTTCCAAATTCTTAAAAGAGTCGGTCATGTGGCATACCAAATTGCATTACCCTCATCACTTTCTAATCTTCACAATGTCTTTCATGTGCCTCAACTCCATAAGTATATCCATGACCCATCTCATGTGATCGAATTGGATGACATACAAGTGAAGGAGAACTTGACATATGAAACATTGCCTTTGAGGATCGAGGATAGATGAACAAAGCACCTAAGAGGGAAGGAG
This sequence comes from Glycine max, assembly GCF_000004515.6. Taxonomy (NCBI): domain Eukaryota; kingdom Viridiplantae; phylum Streptophyta; class Magnoliopsida; order Fabales; family Fabaceae; genus Glycine; species Glycine max. Next base: position 21,807,810 of record NC_038245.2, on the reverse strand, counting down.
ATTCCATTGGTCAAGGTGATCTAGGGAGGTGCATCAAGAGAAGATGTCACGTGGGAATTAGAGAGTCAGATGCGAGCAACCTATCCATCCTTGTTTGAGTAAGGTAAATTCGGGGGACAAAATTTCTAAAAGGGTGGGAGAGTTGTAACATCCTAAAATATTACTATTTATAAATCGATGTTTAATTGTATTTATTGTGTTATTTGACTATATGGTTGACTTGAATGAGTGGAGGTATGGCTTGAATTAGTCATGTGTGAATTTCTTGATGTGAATGTTGAGTTATGTGGAGTTTTGTTGAGCTAAGTTGAAATTATGAGATTTTAAATTTTACCCAAACCTAGTTCTATAAAATCGCGATACCGAACTCGTTAAGAGTTGGATCGTCTTCAAATTTTGTATGGAGGTTCCTAAGACATGTTTCCACAGTTTGGCCATTGGGATTTTGAAAATAAAAACTTTTGGTGTCTCACAAAGTGAGAAGGGCACGCTAAGCGCAATTCCAACCTGAGAGGGAATTGCACTAAGCGAGCAGGGGCGCGCTAAATGCAATTCCAACCCTTGAGGGAATTGTGTTGAGCGAGTTTTGGCCCGCTAAGCGAGCCCTAGTGCAGAGGGAGTTGCGCTAAGCCCAAATTGTCGCGCTAGGCGCGAAAAGTGGACTCCGGCTTAGCGAGACGAGCTCACTAAGCGAGATTTGCAGATTATAAATACGTTTCTCAGCATGAAAAATATGATTTTTCACTCTCCTCTTCTCCAAAATACCACCCAAACCCTAACACCTCCTTCTCCACCACCGGTGGCCGCCGTGAGCCGCCGTTGCTTACCTCCAAAGCCCCGCACCAACAGGAACACTTTAATCGGAGCAGAATCCTCATCAAGGATTCGGTGGAGAAAATTCCCCTAATCCTCCATTTCATATCTTCTCTGAGGTAATCTTGACTTCTAAGTCCTTCTTCTAGTTAGTTTGAGTTCCTCTTAGTGTGATGCAATCCTACCCCCCAAGGGTATTGGATAGAAGACTCCAAGAGGCTTGGGCTAGAGCTACTAAAGAAGGCCCTAGGGTTCTCATGAACCTTAGGGTAGATTTTTGAGCCCATGGGTCAAGGTTGGATTCTTTGTAAATATTAGAATAGGTTTTTCCTTCGTTTGGGCCTTGTATTTTGGCCATTCTGGTAGTATAGGGTTTTAGCCTTGTATTTCGGGGCATTTTGAGTAGTCTTTGTAGTAAGGACTTTTTTTTTTTGTATTTTCATGTTTTTTTGTCATGGGGGTGAGCTTAGCTATTATAGGGGGTGTGTAGCTAAGCTCTAGCTTCTCATCTCAAGGAGGTGAACTTAGCTATTAGAGAGGTGTGTGTAGCTAAGCTTTAGCTTCTTTAGGAATCTTCTTAAGGAAGCTTCTCAAGTACGTGAGCTTAGTTATGAGAGGGGTATGTGTAGCTAAGCTCTAGCTTCTCAAGGAAGTTTTCTCAAAGAAGCTTCTCAAGGAAGTTTTCTCAAGAAAGCTTCTAAAGGAAGCTACCTAGTCTATAAATAGAAGCATGTGTAACTTTGATGAATGAGAGTCTTGTGAGACACAACTCAAAGTTCAACTTCTCTCCCTTTTTCTTCCTTCAATTTCGTGCTCCCCCCTCTCTCTTTCTCTCCCTCTTTCTTTTCCTCCATTGAAGCATCCTCTCCAAGCTTCTTATCCAAGGCTCATCTTGGTGGTGAAGCTCCTTCTTCCATGGCTTATTCCTTAATGGATGGCGCCTCCTCTCACCTCTTTTCCTTTGTCTTCCGCTGCATCTCCATGGTGGAAAATCACCATTAAAGGACCCCATTGAAGCTCGAAGATCCAGCCTCCATAGAAGTCCCACAAGCAAGTTTCCATCAAGTGGTATCAGAGCACAAGAGCTTCAAGTAGGTGCTCCTTAAACCTCCATTAATTTTTTGCTTTACCTTCTCTTCCATTGTTGTTTCTTAATTTTTCTCCATGTATCTCCTCACATGTCTTGTGATAAATGTTGTTAACATGATTCTTTAGAGTTTCCACCAATTAAACTTGCTATAGAAGCTAGATTTTATTTTCTATGGTTCAAATTTCTTGTTCTTGTTCTTGAACCATGAATTGTGTTGAGTTTAGGTTCCTTTGAGTTTTGTCTTGTTATTTTTTGTGGCTGAAACCTAAACCATAAAATTCTTAGAAAAATATTAAAGTAGAAGAAAACCTCAAAAATCTAGAGTGACTTGTTCACCTATTGTAGTTTTGTCATAGAAGTCATGTCTAGTCATGAAACTTGTCACATAAGATTTCTTATGTTGTGCTGAATTTTATTTTCTTGTTTCTTTGTCTAACTCATTTTCTCATGAGTGTATGAAATTCTTTTAGCCTATTATTTTATTTGAGTCAAATCTTTCATGTTAATTAGTCCTTAACATGTTCATGCAAAATTCTTAGAGTCTTTGATTGTGAACCTTTTCTTGAACTTTTAGGTTTCCTTATGATTGTGTCCATTGTGAATTTGAGTTTTGGTGATTGAATTGCTGGCTGAAATGTTGATCCTAAGTGAATATTGAACTCCTAAAACTGTGGTAAACAATCCTAGTGAGTTCAACATACATAGGAAGGTTGAAAGTAAGCCAAAGGCAATCAATATACCATGCTTAAAAAACAAAATCGCTGGTGCTAGCAGCTTGGACATACAAACTTGTAAAAATTACTGAGAATTGGTTACTTCGAATTTTGAGCTGAAATTTTTACGGAATTTTCTAGACATCTGGAAAAAATTAAGAAAAAAAGAAAAAAGTGATGTGGATAAAAGGAAAAAATACAAAAAATCACAAGTTGGCAGGAAAATCAGTATCCAGGAAAAAAAAATGAAAGGGAAGTGTGCTTGTTGTTTTGTCTCAAAATTTATTCTATAATTGGTGCCTATGTTATACCAATCTTAGTTCCAAAATTTCAATTGAAAATTAGTGTGAAGACAAGTGCCAAAGCTAGAGGTTTTTTGAGTCTTTTTTTTCAGTTTTTTTACTCTACTCTAGAGCCATTCTAAGTTTCTCTGAGTCCTAGCTTGCTTCTATGTCCTTTTCATTGCTTTAATTGTTGAATAATCCTTGAAAAATTGTCTTCTTAAAACTCCATTGGTTTAGCTTTCATTTCGTTTTTTTTTGTCTTTGGTTATTGCTTGTCTCTTTGTTTCCTTGTTTGTGGGTTGCCATATAGGGAATTGGAAGGAGGATTGGTGCCATCCCTTGAAGAATTTGAGTTAAGAAAAAAGGGTCAACCACCTTAAGAGCTATTGGACTAAGAAGAATTCTAAATTGAGTGAATCACCAAAGAGAGAACAACCACCAAAATTGAGGACCGTTTTGTAATTTTGTAATTTGCAATTTACTTACCTTCATTGCTTTCAAGTTTTGTAACAAAAAGGCCTTTCATTGGAAGTGTGTTGGGAGCCTCCAATAGGTTACCAAACTTCCATTTGTGTGTGATAATTTTAGGCAATTTTTCCTTAGGATAGTGAGTGTTTTGTTGAGAACCTTGAATGTGGTCATCCAAACACTCTTAGGATTCGCCTAGTTTACATTTTTTGCCAAACCACCTAGATAGCTTTCCTTTTACCAATTAGTTGTTTACCTTATCTTTCACACCTCTTTTAGTGTTTATTTTGGCTAGTTTCAACCATAGTTTCTTTTACCTTTTGTTTTCAAACATCCAACAAGAAAGAACCACAACTTAGGAACCAACATGAGTCATCATTCATCTAGTGTTAATGGCGAGGGTACTAGTCATAAAGACCCTTTATCTAGAATCTTAGATAAGTTGAGTTCCCTCAAGTTATGGAAAGAAAAACAAGAGATAAAAGAAAAAGGAAAAAAAAGAGTGGAAGAAATAAGTCAAGATGAAAGAAAGAAAATAAGAGAGGAAGAAAGAAGAAAAATAATGAAAGAAATGAAAAGAGAAAAACATGTCTCCTATAGTAGTCATAACTCTTGCAAGAGCCTAAGTGAAGAACTTCGTGACTATTACGAAGGAAGGCATAGGTCACATCTTAGACCTCACTCCCATAGAAGAGAAAAGAAAAGAAAGCCTCAAGAGGCTAACATTAACCTCTCATACTTCCATGGGAAGGACAATGCAGAGGCTAACTTAGATTGGGAAATAAGGGTAGAGCAACAACTTAAAAAGAAGTCTACTTCAAAATCTTATGGCTCTCACTCTTATCCGAAGAAAGACCAAGGTTAAGGCATCTTAGGGGTGACACCTTCTAAGCCCAAAGATGATAAGGGGAAGACAATAGAAAAGCAAGCCCCTAAGGCTAGTATACAAGAGAAAACTAGCTCTATAAAGTGCTTTAAATGTCTTGGAAGAGGACACATTACTTCTCAATGTCCCACCACAAAAACCATGATTATGAGGGGCCAAGACATTTATAGTAGCCAAGATGAGCCTACTACTTCACCTTCCTCTAGTGAAAGTGAAGAAGCAAAAGGGGAAGAATCTAGTGAAGAAATCTACCCCCAAGAAGATGGACAACCATTAGTGGTTAAAGAGAAGTGTAAAGAGATAAGTGTCTCCTCCAAGAGGTTAGCTAAGAAGGAAACTGATTTTACAATAAAGACAAACATTAAAGAAACTTTCCCTCTTAAACAACCTCCACATTTTCTCTTTTGTAAAAAGACACTTGCTAGCATTGCCACACCTCTTGGGCTTGAGTTTATTCCTCAAGTAAAGAAGTTGTTGGATGAGGGTTTGGTTCGCAAGAGCTTAAATCCTTGTGCTTTGTTGGTGCCCAAAATAGGTATTATTAGGCCCCAAGTCCCTAAAATAACTGGTATGATGAATGTTTTGAGTGGTGCAACCCTCTTTTGTAAAATCACTCATGCACCTAACATCTTCATGGTGTGTGTACATAGGGACCCATTAGGTAGGTTTGTTCTTATTTTTAGTTTCAATACAAACTTAGGTACTCATATGGGACACCTTAGGTTTGTCATATTTTTTTGTAGGAATAATCAACATAAAAATACAGAAAAAGGTACGCTTTATTGCATTACTTTCCTTAATTTTTTAAAAAGTGATCAAGGGGTTCCCACGAACCCTAAGAGAATAAAGGTCATTCCTGATTGGCCCACTCCACCAAGTATAAGGGAAATCTGGGGCTGCCATGACTTAACAAACTTTTATAAAAGGTTTGTCCCATATTTTTCTATACTTGTAGCACCACTCATTAAGTTGGTGAGGAGCCATGTTCCCTCATGGGAAGATGTCCATGAAAGGGGTTTTCAGACCTTACCATACTCTAACATACCCAACACCACTAATACATATGTTTTTATTATTTTTACAGGTGTCGAGGGAAGGAGCCTAGAGTATGAAGAACCTCAATATTTGAGGTCAAATCCTTTCCAAGGTGGAGGGGATGATGCAATCCTACCCCCCAAGGGTATTGGATAGAAGACTCCAAGAGGCTTGGGCTAGAGCTACTAAAGAAGGTCCTAGGGTTCTCATGAACCTTAGGGTAGATTTTTGAGCCCATGGGTCAAGGTTGGATTCTTTGTAAATATTAGAATAGGTTTTTCCTTCATTTGGGCCTTGTATTTTGGCCATTCTGGTAGTATAGGGTTTTAGCCTTGTATTTCGGGGCATTTTGAGTAGTCTTTGTAGTAAGGACTTTTTTTTTGTATTTTCATGTTTTTTTGTCATGGGGGTGAGCTTAGCTATTATAGGGGGTGTGTAGCTAAGCTCTAGCTTCTCATCTCAAGGAGGTGAACTTAGCTATTAGAGAGGTGTGTGTAGCTAAGCTTTAGCTTCTTTAGGAATCTTCTTAAGGAAGCTTCTCAAGGACGTGAGCTTAGTTATGAGAGGGGTATGTGTAGCTAAGCTCTAGCTTCTCAAGGAAGTTTTCTCAAAGAAGCTTCTCAAGGAAGTTTTCTCAAGAAAGCTTCTAAAGGAAGCTACCTAGTCTATAAATAGAAGCATGTGTAACACTTATTGTAACTTTGATGAATGAGAGTCTTGTGAGACACAACTCAAAGTTCAACTTCTCTCCCTTTTTCTTCCTTCAATTTCGTGCTCCCCCCTCTCTCTTTCTCTCCCTCTTTCTTTTCCTCCATTGAAGCATCCTCTCCAAGCTTCTTATCCAAGGCTCATCTTGGTGGTGAAACTCCTTCTTCCATGGCTTATTCCTTAATGGATGGCGCCTCCTCTCACCTCTTTTCCTTTGTCTTCTGCTGCATCTCCATGGTGGAAAATCACCATTAAAGGACCCCATTGAAGCTCAAAGATCCAGCCTCCATAGAAGTCCCACAAGCAAGTTTCCATCATAGTGTCTCTTGTGTGTTGGCTACTGTAATAGGGTGTTTTTACACTTCCTTTGGAAAATCTTACAGAATGAGACATTGTAAAAGTTATCTTTTTATAACATTGATGTTATTTTCGTGACCTTCACTAAACCCCGGTAACATTAGCGTGATCGGAATTTTAAAATGATATCTCCTTTTAGTAGAATCCGAAACACCCCTCAGCCCTTTATTTTTTGACAGGGGTATTCAACACCGAATATGGTTATTAACCTTGTTTTTGAAACCTATACTAAATTCCCTTCAATTTGGCATATAAAACCTTGCGTTTGGACTGACAAGCATGAACGAGAGAGGCCTTTCAGCAACACCAATAGGAACTGAAGGAGGGCTCACAATAGGTGAGGGGAGTTTATTATAGTTTGCAACTTTTAATGCCATAGTTGGGGTCATGGAACCAAACTATGGGGATGTATGGATGTCCCTGTTGCATGCTGGTTTTCAAGAAAACAATGTTTTTGACTAATGGGATGCGACATATCTATTATTGATTAATAATCTTACTATTAGACTTGTGTGGTCTGAAGACCTGGGAAATGTGAATCTCAGGCATGAACTACATATGTATGTATGTGCGGAATGTGACTTACTATTTTTGTTGCTATTAATGACATTAATTGATATGAGGTGAGGTTGATGCTTATGATGATATTGATATGAAATAATGTTGTTATTGATGATTATGTCAATATGAGTTGAGGTTGTTATTGATGATTAAGTTAATATGAGATGATGTTGTTGTTGTTGATAATGTCATTGAGATGAAATGATGTTGATGTTGAGCATAATGAGATGAAATGTTGATGATGTTAAAAATACATTGTGATGATGTATTTTTTGTATGTACATAGGGGATGCATTGACCTTGTTGGATGCCCCTGGTGGGGGAAATAGAGTGGTTAAGGAGTTTTAAGCATCTCTGGAGGGGGATGGCTTAGAATCTTTAATTATCCATGGTCAGTGCATTGATGGTGCCCATGTTTCATACGTTGTGTGATGTGTATGTTCATGGGGGGTGCAATGACCTTGTTGGATGTCCCTGGTGGGGGAAATATAGTGGTTAAAGAGTTTTAAGCATCTCTGGAGGGGGATGGCTTTGAATCTTTAATTATCCATGGTCAGTGCATTTGATGGTGCCCATGTTTCATACTTCATATGACATGGAAATAGTATAAACTTTGTCAGTAAGTACTTGTAGTTTCTTGTGATGAGGAATACTTATACTAGGGGGTATGTCACTCGGTTTGGAACTCTCTTGAGACTCAGGCTAATCAACGTGAGGGGGGGGGGAGTTGTCTGTGCACGGCAGGGTGACCTCGACACTTACTGCCTAGTTTTCCTAAGTGAGAGTGTCGTGTGGACACGCTTAGGCTATTTCCTTGGGGATGGTACCACATTGCATATGAGAGTTGAGGTCAGGTGCATGCATCATATTGAGCATGAATGATTGGAATTGTGGATGGATGATGACTATTTGTTGAGTGTGTATTGGACTAATGAATGTTGGTGCAAGCTTATGATACTTGTTAATGTTTTCTTACTAATTGTGGTTATTTGATTTTTGTATTAATTTCTTTTATAATAAATTCACCCCTCGCAATTTTTGTACCGTGTGGTTGGTACCTACAAAAAAAATAGGTACAGACTCCCACTACTTGACTTTGTTAGGGTGACACCAGCGGGGATGAAATTCTCTGTCGGGTTTGCATATCTAGAGGGTGAACGTGTTAATAATATTGTATGGGCTTTGGAACGATTTCGAGGTCTATTTTTAAGAAAGATTGCCTCCCTATTGTTATTATCACTGACAAAGACCTAGCCCTGATGAATGTAGTGAAAACTATGTTTCCAGAGTGTACAAACTTGTTGGGCAGGTTTCACATCAACAAGAATGTGAAGGCCAAGTGCAAATCTTTAATCGGTCAAAAAAATGCCTGGGAGTATGTGATGAATAATTGGGATACTTTGGTTGATTGTCCGTCCAAACAGCAGTTCGCTGAGTGCCTTCACAAGTTTCGAATTGCTTGTTCACCTTGGCCAATGTTCGTTGACTATGTTAACAAAACATGGATTATCCCACATAAGAAAAATTTATTACAGTCTGGACGAATAAGGTCTTGCACCTAGGCAACACAACAACAAACAGGTATTAAACTGTTATTTTTTTCTAGTAAGGGTTATTAATAAATGGTATTTAATTGTTGTATATTTTTAATGTTTGTTGTGTATTTTAAATGTAGGGTTGAATATGCTCATTGGACTGTAAAAAGAATATTACAAAATAGCCTTAAAGACCTGTGTAGTGTTTGGGATGCCATGAACAACATGATCATGCTACAACACGTTGAAATTAAAGCATCCTTCGAAACCAGTACGCATGTGGTTGGACATGTATTTAAAAAAACCTTATACAAGAGGCTTCTTGGAATGGTTTCAAAGAACGCTTTAAATGAGATTGTTGCTGAGGTTGAGCATCTATGTTATCTTGGCAACGATCCTTCTTCTTGTGATTGTGTGATGAGAAGCACGCACGATCTTCCTTGTGCATGTGAGCTATCTAGGTATACTGTTGGCAGCATCCCAGTGGATTCAGTCCATATGTTCTAGAGGAGACTTTGCTATTCAGACCAAGGGTTATGTGAGGTCGAAGTCAGCATCAAGATAGAGATTGAGACCATATCTAAAAGATTCAAGGAACTTGATGTGTATGGCAAAGTAACTCTCAAGAGTAAACTTCAAGATATTGCATACCCTGATCAAAACTCTATGTGCTCTCCTCCGTCAAAGGTCAACACTAAAGATGCACCGAAGAAACCGATGAAAAGAAGCCAAAGATCCACAAAGCGTGATCCGTCTTACTGGGAGTATGTTGATGCTTTTCATTCTGTTCAAAACAGCAACTCCTCAGTGAAACGTAGTGCATCATCTTCTGAATCGCCGAAGCCAACAAGGATCATCCCGATGTTGGATCAATTTGCACCATTTATACAGGTTTTCATTCACAACGTTGTGGATGTGAAAGTGGGCGGTAATTGTGGATATCGGTCCATTGCCGCTTTATTAGGTATGGGGGAAGATACTTGGCCATTGGTGCGCAACAAATTGATTAAAGAACTTGACAGATGGTTGCATGACTACATCAACCTCTTCGGTAGCACAAAGAGATTTGAACAATTAAGGTTGTCGCATGACTACATCAACCTCTTCGGTGGCACAGAGAGATTTAAATAACTTAGATGTGTATGTTTGTTTGATTCAATTTAGTGTGGACAAGTGGATGGATATAAGGGAGATGGGATATGTCATTGCATCAAGGTATAACGTAATCCTTGTATCGTTGTCCCGACAACAAAGCATGCCATTTTTTCCTCTTAGAAGTCAACCACCACCCGATTCTTCTGTGCACCGCAAGATATATGTCGGTCATGTGTTTGGAAATCATTTTGTTCAGGTACATTGAATATAATTAGTCTAACTTTTAGAATTATCCAATAACTTCCCTGGTTCATTTGAGTTAATAATGTTTATTCACGTACAACAAGTTTATTTGAAAGACCGTTGTCCTTTACCGCCTCTAGCGTTGTTGTGGTCAAGCAATTCTTATCCTCATGCAAAGCAGTGGCCAATTCCATATATTAGTAGAATGCAATAGTACACAAGCTTCATGACCTTCAAAAGAGACTACGTCGACCTAAATGAAGACTGAACATGCATTGTTTATCTAATTGTATTCATTATGCGATATAATTTGTTGTAAGTCGTTAGTCAATAAATAGTAAGTAATTGTTGCGTTAAGAAATAAATTGGTTGGTGCAACCAAAATCAATTATGCATGTATGATACATCATTGTCATAATTGACAACACATAATGAAATGCATGCGTATTAAAGTTTGAGCATGACACGACATTGACTGACTTGACAAGACATTCTGATGCACGATACAGCTTGACACCACATTGGTTTAGTAGGAAACATAAACACGAAACATGTTAACGCGTGTCTACTTTTTTTAAAAAAAGTGAACCAATATGTCGGTGAAAAACATCTATATATATGAGACACGTCAAACGCTAAAAAATGACACATGAGCTTGCTTTCACATACTCTACCAATTGTTACGCAAAGTATGGAATTTTTAGGAGAAACTAGTAGTCAGACGATTGTCAACTCAAGGTTGGGTTTCATTTTTCCAAATGGATCGATTATTCACAATGATAGTGGGGTTTACTTCCAAACTTCCATTCCGGTGCCTATTCGAGTACCAAACAGCTATGATTTTGCAACGCTAAAAACCAAAATACACAATACCCTTCAACTAACTGACAAACAATTTTTGGATGAAATTCACTACCGGCAGCCATTCACAGATACAGGTAACCAAATTTGCTTTCAATGTATGCAATTGATAAATGATGACGATGTCAACACAATGTTAATGTGTAATAATCAATTTTCATGTGTTGGTCCGATTGAGTTATTATGCACCATTGGAAGAACACCACATGAAATAATAAACTTACTTGAATGCACTATGACCCCTACTCATGATGCGCTTCTGTATTACAACGAGAGGTGGAACATGTCATGCCAAAACAACTTTGTAGGTTACGTGTTCACAGGAAAAAATCCTGAAAAATTTGAAATTCCTTTAGGAAGTACCATTGATGAACTGAAGGATTTGATAAAGCAAGTTGCACCTGAAGGGATTCCCCCTCATGGAATTCATGCATCACAAACGGTAAGGCGATTGTTTTTTCGACAACTAGGTCATTTTGAGTATTTAGACAAAGTTATCAAATTTGAAATTATTGAGCTGAAAACTAACGATGACGTGCTGAAGGTCTTAGTACAGTCTAACTATTAAAAACAATTTAGGCCAATAGAAATTTTAGTTGTTTTTACTAAACAGGTTATGCAAATCGAAGACGACATGCTTGCATCGCTACAGGATTGAATGCAAGTTTTATTTCCTAGTTTTTCATGAAAATTTTATTTCTTTCCAGCATGTTGAAGTGAATGTAATGTTTGAATTTGAGAAAAAAATTGTGTTTTCCTTTTTTTATGATTATTGTAGTTTCTAACGCAATTGTAGCACGGATGTATTTTTATGATACCAAGGTTAGACAAGTGGCAGTGACCGCAAAAACATTTAAATGTTTCAAAGCCACCGCAAGAGGTTTACCACAATTAAGTTCAACAAAAATAAAAATATATTAAACAAATGACATGCTAGTCACCATTAAGAAGAAAACAACAACAAGGAATGTGACATCGGAGTAAAATAACTAGAGACATCATGCCATTATCTTGGCATACCTAACGTAAAGACTATTCACAACTTTCCCAACATTGGAAATCGGTGTTAGGATCGTCAAATATGACAAGTCTTGCCATCAATACGCCTTACTTTCCATCAGAAGTGCTGCAAGCCTTGCCTCAAGTCGTTCTTGTAACTTTTATACACAATATAACTTTTTTTCTTATTCTATGTTGTTTATTTGTTTATTTATTTGATATTTTTAAATTAAAATAAACTTAAAAACATTATTGGTAATAGATCATAAATCTACATGTAGTTATCTTTTAAACTGGTTGATATTTTTGATCTTTTATTAGTAGTAATTTGCTGTAGAAATTTAAAATTATTATGATTTTTTTTTGTAAGAAAGTGTTTTATCATATGCATACTTTTAGCATTGAACTTCTAAACATCTTTAAAAGACAAGTGCACAACAAAAATCAATGCAAAAAATAAATTCAATAAAAGTTGTAACCAAAATAATATAACAAATACAAAAATGTTATCAAATACAATAAAAGACATGTATCAATGATCTATGCGGCGTCTACGTCGCGCCCTAAGACTTCCATCTGAGGCATCACCCCTAGCGATCCAGAGGCAATCTTGCATGATCTCGTGTAACTCTATGCCTTCAGTGACCATCCTGAGGTTGAGCACATGCTCCAACCTTTCTGCGATAGCTTCACAACCTTCACAAGCATCCTATGACAGTCATAAAAACACAGTTATTACAAAATTTTAAATAAAAATCAATTTATAAAACATTAAACCAACTAATCTTACCACTGAATGTCTAGGGAGATCAGATGCCACTAGAACCTCCGGGATATGTGGCTCAGCGTATTCCTCATCATGTGGGGTAGGTGGATGTCTGGGCTGATCACTTGCCTGGGTCGGTGTGAGGAACAGATGAGATATCTGGAAAAACCAATCCATGTAGTCTGTTGATACCTGTCCAGGGGCAACACAAATCTCACCTGCAGGTGCTACATGGTCCAAAAAATGCATCCACTTGTTGTCTATCTCCTCATATGATAGTGAAGCACTAATAAGCGGTAGAGGGATCGTCTGAATGTACCCGAACTATCGTACCACCCTCTCTGGTCAAACAAAGACCACAATAGGACCCCATCTCAATTGACCCTGGAAGCAGGAAATCAGGTTAAAGCCCCTAACTCCTTAGTGGTCAACGTAAGGCATCCAACACATGCCCGAGATCGTCAGAGCATCTAAATGTGCCCGGTACGGCGCTCCTATGATCCCCCTCATGTGAGCCTTCGTAGTCAGCCACCGGGAGGCACGTGGGGTCGTCTCAGCATACGCATCATCAGTGACACACTGATGCATCCTGGGAAAGTGCTCATATATCCAGTACTACAAACATGACGTGAACATAAGATAAAAAGACATGTTTACATCATAATCCAATTTAACTTATTACGAATACAACATTTACCTGTAATAAAGTCAAGTACCCAGCCATCTGTCGTGTAGGGGTCTGGCAAGCTTCATTTAGCTGGTCATACATGTGCACCAGTGTTGCAGCTCCCCAAGCATAGACCCCAGTCTGACACAGGTCTCAGAAACCCTCCAGATGAACCACATGAACATATGTTGCACTCTTGTTAGAAAAAAGGGTGCAATCCACCAAGTGAAGGAGGTAAGCACGAGCTGCTACAATCCACCGTCAGGCATGACATCTACTCTGATAGACCTCCCAAAGCCACGAAAGTCGTACATATGCCCTATGCACCCGTACGATCTCAGCTCTAGCCTCCTCATTAGAGACCTTAAGCAACTCCATCAACAAGAAGACTACCTCGTCCACAAGTAGAGGCTCAAAGCTGTGTAACACGCCTGTGATGGAAAGATGGAGGAATGCCACCACATCGTCCAGGGTGATCGTCAACTCTTCTACTGGAAGGTGGAAGGTGCTGGTCTCCCTATGCCACCTCTCGACAAATGCAGATATAAGTTGAAATTCTGATACTGGGGACAGATGTCGTACAGGATGTCACGACATCACGCTTCAGAACATGCAGCTTGTATATGACCGTATGAACAGATTAAACAAGTAAATAACACAAGAGAATTGTTAACCCAGTTCGGTGCAACGTCACCTACATCTGGGGGCTACCAAGCCAGGGAGGAAATCCACTAAAATAGTGTTAGTTCGAAGATCTAACAGCCACTGTTTACAACCTTCTCACCTAACCACTACCCGTGCAACCTCTACCTAAGAGCCACTCTTAGATATGAGAACCCCTCTCACTCCCTCTCAAACACTCTCCCGTGTTTACAATTAAATCAAATACACACCAGAGATTGCTCTCTGAACAATAGAGATCAACTCTACACACTCAGGTCCAACACTTGATGTTAGGGTAACATCAAGGTGGCTCACAAAACACTCAAGTCCCAAAACTCACAAAATAACTCTTCAATCCCGGACTTGGTACAGAACTCATGCAGCCTTCATGTATATATAGCAGTGGGCGTATCTGGGCTGCAACAGCTTGCGCTGGATAAGATCTATCATTCTCCTGAAAATCTGCACTTAAAGAACTAAAAGATAAAGTTTGATCTTTTAGTTTTTATCTTTAATCTCTAATCCCTGAACGAACTATTCAAGTTTGTAATTCGAACTTTAATTATCTTTTAATTCGTTCCTAAAGATAGATCGCCAAATCTGTTGCTAACTGCACATTAATCTGTTAAAGATATAACAGATTTATGTGTCCAGTATTTTCGGGCAAGATGTCCTGGACATCGTATCCGACATCGTGGATCCTGCAGCTTCAATTCTTCATTTGACATTTTATCTTGCCTTGTGCATTGTGCAGCCCGATCTGATTCCTTGACATAGCGTTGGACATCATGTGCAGCAACTCCAGCTTTCCTTCAATGTCTAAGTGCTTATGTTTTAACAAAATTTTAGCCAATCTTTTAAAGCTCAGTAAAGCTAAGCACTAACAATCTCCCCCTTTGGCAAATTTTGTCTAAAACATACTTAGACACTTCCTGAGCAGGTACGAGCAGTTATGCAAGTGGGATCAGCAACTTTCATTATCAGAGTAATCAAGCACAGCGGTATCTGTAGTGGCGACAGCCAAAATTCTGCAAGTTGCAAGTCGTTTCCAGGATGTCAAGACATCTCACGTGACATCAGCTTTCTGCTCCCCCTGTCTCCATGCTCTTACTGCTGTGAAGCAGTTCACTGCAGCATCTTCTATCAGCTACTAGTCTTTTCCAGGATGTCAAGACATCTCACGTGACATCAGCTTTCTGCTCCCCCTGTCTCCATGCTCTAGCTGCAGCATCTTCTATCAGCTACTCGTAGTTACAGTAGCTTACATCAGTCATCATCAGCAGCAGCAGTCTCCCCCTCAAAATCATGAATCATGCATACATCGTATCATGTATCATACAGCTCCCCCTCAAAATCATGAATCATGCATACATCGTATCCTACTACTCAAAATCATAAATCATGCATAATACTATTACTCCCCCTTTTTAGACAGAATTTGACAAAAGTAGAATGCATGCAAATATTACAGACCAATAGCAATCAATTGTTCAAAGGGACATGCCCCTATAGCTAGTAAAAGTAAAAAGCAAAAATAAAGGTCTGATGGTCATGGGGTGGCCTCAGAATCATCATCATCTGATTCTGTATCCTCTGCTGCATCTTCTTCTTCCTCAGCTGCTTCTTCTTCTTCCTCATCTGCTTCCTCTTCTGCCTCAGCTGCTTCACCATCATCAATGCCACTGTCTGAGAGTCTTTTGATCAGGCGTTCCAGCTCCATCTTCTTCTCTGTGGTGGCTTTGATGGTTGCTTCCAGCACCTTGTATGTGTCCTTGAGTTCAGCAATCAAAGCATCCTTGGACACAGCACCTGAAGCAGCAGCTTTCCCTGATGTCGAGACAATGTCTGGGACATGTGTCCCCTCAAACAGTTTGTAATGCAGGGACAGAGCCGATTCTCTCTTCATCACAGAGTCAATGTTGTTTAAAATATTGGGATGTTGAATCAACATAATGCCACACAATACAGTTGGGAAAGGCAATGGGTAATTTGACAGCAAAAGATTCTGAATGCTTAACAGTTTGATCAAAAATATAGTTTCCAAAATTAAATTTGGACTTGGTTCCAACAGCATACAGAAATTTACCCAAACCTGTGGCAACAGTGGAAGTATGATTGGTGGGTACCCAGTTTGCAGCGCCAATCCTATGCAGGATTGCATACTTCACACTTAGCTTCCCTGCAGAAAGCTTCCCTTTCTTTGGCCAATGCTGGACTTGTTTGGCAGTGATTTCCTTGGCAATTTGATGCTCAGAAACAGCAATATCCACCACTCCTTCAGTTGGTCTGCCCAGGTATTTGTTGATTACAGCAGGGGAGAATCTAACACATTTTCCTCTGACAAACACTTTCTGATAATCATCACTCTTTCTGTTTGTTATGTCAGAGGGAATGTTGACAATGAATTCCCTGACTAGACTTTCATAGCAATCTCCCAACTTGGTGACAGTTTTCAACAGTCCAGCAGCCTTGATGAGGTCCATGATCTCCTTGCAATCCAAGGCATCTCTTCCCAGTTCTCTTTCAACAGCAAGTCTGCGTTGATATACAAATTTCCACCTTTCAACATTGCCAATGGAGTGGAATGAAATGTTGTCCAATGGTGCATCAGGGACATTTCCAGGCACCTTTTTCCCTGATTTCTTGGCCCTCTTGATGTCGAGAACATCTAGTTCGACATCATCATCAGAATCAGATGAGGAAATTTCTTTCCTCTTCTTGGAAGGGATTGCAACTTTGCTCCATCTGGATGTGGTAGGAGTGATTGGTGTGCTCTTCTTCTGTGCCATAGTTTTGATTCGTCCAGACCTAGTAATGGGGGTTTTTCCCTTTCTGCTTTGTAATCTTTCTGCGATGCCGGGTGCCAACTTGTTGGCAATGGGTTCCTCATCAGATTCTACTTCTTCTAGGTCAATGAGGTCACCTGGAGCAGGTTCTGGTGCCCTTGGTGCAGGGGTCTCCTCTGTGGCTTGATCCTCTTCCTCTGTTGATTCCTCCTTACTGGATGAAGATAGGACTTCAGCATTTGGGGTGGAGGATGTTGGAACATCTTTATCAGCATCAGGGACAGAAACATTTGGGGTGGAAGATGTTGGAACATCTTCATCAGCATCAGGGACAGAAGCATTTTTCAGAATGCTACTCACAATACTGTGGATCTTCTTATCCATCTCCGTGTCTACTTCCCTAGGACTTGTTGCAAGGCTAGGGTTTTCAGAAATCTTCACTCCCTGTTGTCTTTTGGGGACCAGTTTCTCAGGAACAGGGGCTTGACCAGGAATCATTTGTATGGGTTGGATATGGAATTCAGGTTGTTCCTGGTTTGATGGTGCTTTGGTGGATGATGGAGATGATGGTACAGAGGGTGAACCAGGAGATGAAGTTTCTTTTGGTGAGGTAGCCATGGAGAAGCAGAGCCTTTGGAATGGTTTCGTAAATCTCTGAGAGCTGTTGGGGAATGCTGAAAACGAGATTACCACAAAAATATGAGTTTGAATGAGGAATGTAGAGGGACGTGTGAAGCAACGGTCGAATTTGTTTTGGCCCAGTAGAGAACGCGCTATTAACGTTTGAGCACGTTCAGATAAAAGTAATTGCTATAAATCCTCTAGCAGACAAATGCCCAGCTTGCCCCTCAGTTTTTCAAACTGATTTGCATCCAATGCCTTTGTGAAAATATCTGCTATTTGTTCCTCAGTGTCAACATGCTCCAGTGTGATAACTTCATCATCAACAAGATCTCTAATATAGTGATGTCTAATGTCAATGTGCTTGGTTCTGCTGTGTTGAACAGGATTTTTAGAAATATTAATAGCACTCATGTTGTCACAGTACAATGTCATGACATCTTGTTCGACATTGTACTCCTTCAGCATCTGCTTCATCCAGACTAGTTGTGAACAGCTGCTTCCTGCTGCAATATACTCTGCTTCTGCAGTAGATAGGGACACACAATTCTGCTTCTTGCTGAACCATGAAATAAGATTGTTGCCCAGATAGAAGCATCCACCAGAAGTGCTTTTTCTGTCATCTGCACTTCCTGCCCAATCAGCATCACAATACCCAACCAGCATTGAATCTGAACAATGACAGTACATAATCCCATAGTCACTCGTGCCATTTACATATTTCAGAATTCTCTTTACTTGATTCAAGTGACTTATCTTAGGGTTGGCTTGATATCTTGCACAAACACCTACTGCATAGGTGATGTCAGGTCTGCTAGCTGTTAAATATAGTAAGCTCCCAATCATGCTTCTGTACAGACTTTGATCAACACTGGTGCCAGCTTCATCTTTTGACAGCTTCAAGTGAGTAGGTGCAGGTGTTCTTTTATGGCTGGCATTTTCCATCCCAAACTTCTTGACAATGTTCTTTGCATACTTGCTTTGTGAGAGGAATATGGAGTCTTCCATCTGCTTCACTTGGAGTCCCAGAAAGTAAGTCAGCTCTCCAACAAGACTCATCTCAAATTCAGATTGCATCTGTTGGACAAAATGTCGAAGCATCTCATTCGACATCCCTCCAAACACAATGTCATCAACATATATCTGTGCTATCATCAAGTTTTCAGCATCTTGTTTGACAAAGAGAGTCTTGTCAATTCCTCCCTTCCTATACCCTTGCTGAGTAAGGAACTCTGTTAGCCTTTCATACCAAGCTCTTGGAGCTTGCTTCAATCCATAGAGAGCCTTCTTGAGCCTGTATACATGATCTGGATGAGTTGGATCTACAAATCCCTTTGGCTGCTCCACATAGGCTTCTTCATTCAGGTATCCATTCAGAAACGCGCTCTTCACATCCATCTGGTACAGCTTGAATTTGAGGATGCAAGCTACACCAAGTAACAATCTGATGGACTCAAGTCTAGCAACAGGGGCGAAAGTTTCATCAAAGTCTACACCTTCAATCTGAGTGTAGCCTTGAGCAACAAGTCTGGCCTTGTTTCTGGTTATAACACCTTCTTCATTGGTTTTGTTCTTGAAGATCCACTTGGTGCCAATCACATTAGTTCCCTCGGGTCTAGGAACTAGCTCCCAAACTTCATTCCTTTTGAATTGCTCCAATTCTTCTTGCATAGCATTGATCCAGAACTCATCAGTCAGTGCTTCTTTCACATTCTTGGGCTCAATTTTGGAGACAAAGCATGAATTGGAGACAATCTCAATCTCCCTTGATCTTGTAGTGACCCCTCTGTTTGGATCTCCTATAATCAGTTCCTTGGGGTGCATCTTCTGGATTCTAATGGAGGGTCTCTTGTCAGGTTGATTGATGTTTGGTTCATCTGTAGCAGAATCAGAGTTTTCTGCATTTTCTACACTTTTAGCTGTATCTGCTACATTGTCTCCCGATGTTCTGACATCTTCTTCGACATCCTTCTTTCTTGCTGGAGTTAGATCATCAACAACCACATTGATGGATTCCATCACAGTTCTGGTTCTGGAATTGAATACTCTATATGCTCTGCTGTTTGTAGAGTATCCCAAGAATATCCCTGCATCACTCTTGGGATCCATCTTTCTCCTTTGCTCTCTATCTGCCAAAATGTAACATGGACTTCCAAAGATGTGGAAGTGCTTGACAGTTGGCTTCCTCCCTTTCCAGATTTCATACAGTGTGGTTGGAGTCCCTCTTCTAAGTGTGACTCTGTTGTGGATGTAGCATGCTGTGTTCATGGCTTCAGCCCAGAGATTATAGGGAAGTTCTTTGGCATGAAGCATGACCCTAGCAGCTTCTTGCAAAGTCCTGTTTTTCCTTTCAACTATGCCATTTTGTTGTGGTGTAATGGCTGCAGAGAACTCATGAGTGATGCCTTCAGATGTGCAGAATTCAGTAAACTTGCTGTTTTCAAACTCTCTGCCATGGTCACTCCTGATTCTCTTGATGACACAGTCTTTTTCTCTTTGAAGTCTTAGACTCAACTCCTTGAATACTTCAAAGGTGTCTGATTTCTCTCTGATAAAGTTGACCCAGGTAAACCTGGAGAAATCATCCACAACAACATAGGCATACCTCTTTCCTCCAAGGCTTTCAACTTGCATAGGCCCCATCAAGTCCATGTGAAGTAGTTCCAGCACCCTGGAAGTGGTCTGATGTTGAAGCTTCTGGTGGGACATCTTGACTTGCTTTCCAATCTGACATTCACCACAGATTCTGCCTTCTTCTATTTTCAGATTGGGAATGCCTCTAACAGCACCTTTGTCAATGATTTTCTTCATGCCTCTTAAGTGCAGATGTCCAAATCTTTGATGCCATATTTTGACTTCATCTTCTTTGGAGAATAGACATGTGGAGGAGTAACTGGTTTCTTGAGGTGTCCATAGGTAACAGTTGTCCTTTGATCTGCTGCCCTTCATTAGGACTTCACTCTTCTCATTTGTCACCAAGCATTCTGACTTTGTGAAGTTTACATTGAATCCTTCATCACACAACTGACTGATGCTGATCAAGTTCGCAGTCAGTCCCTTCACCAGCAGTACTTTGTTCAGACTAGGAAGTCCATCATGGACTAGCTTTCCCATACCAGTGATCTTTCCTTTAGAGCCATCTCCAAATGTCACATAGCTAGTGGGGCAAGGTTCAATGTTCACCAGGAATTCTTTAACTCCTGTCATGTGTCTGGAACAGCCGCTATCTAGGTACCAATCTTCCTTAGCTGATGCTCTAAGGGAAGTATGAACAACAAGACTAACAGTCTTGTGTTTTGGAACCCACATCATCTTCCTTCCGCTGCTGCTACTTTGAGTTCCATGATGTGGATGACCATGTAGATGATAGCAAAAGGGCTTTATGTGACCATACCTGCCACAGTAGTGACACCTCCACTTCTTTCTTTTGCTCTTTTTCTGCTGCGTTCCATGATGTCGAGACCGATGTTGTGACATCGTGGCTCCAGTGCTGTTTTTGGCAGGAACAAATTCTGTCATGGTCGTTCTGCCAGCAGATTTATGATTAAATCCAAGTCCTCTCTAGTTTCCAACATTCTTCCCAAGCTGTAGCACCTCATCAAGCATATCTGAGCCTTTATTCAGCATCTTTATTGATTTTGTCATGTTTTCCAGTTTAGAGTTCAGAAAACCAACTTCTCCTTTAAGCTCAGAGATCTCCTCTTCATGTGCCTCCTTCTCAGCCTCCAGATTTGCAATCACCTTCTTCAGTTGTGCTTCTTGCTGAAGAATCTTCTCACTTTTGATGCATAGTTCTCTATAGGATATAGCAAGCTCATCAAAAGTGATTTCACTATCTGTATCACTTGAATCTTCAGCAGGTTCAAATCTCCCAGTGAGTGCATTCACATCTCTGTCAGAATCACTTTCTTGTTCACTCTCTGTATCATCAGACCGACATACAGAAAGTCCTTTCCTCTGCTTCTTGAGATGAGTGGGACATTCAGCTTTGATGTGTCCATATCCTTCACACCCTCGGCATTGAATTCCTTTGCTGTGACTGGGCTTTTCATCTGACCTTTTCTGGTATTCACTACCTTTCCTGATGTCGAAAGGGATGTTCTGGACATGTGGTTTCTGTCTCCTGTCCATTCTGTTCAGCACTTTGTTGACCTGTTTTCCAAGGAGCACAACTGCGTTAGTCAGCCCTTCATCAGTATCCAGGTCATACTCATCTTCTTCTCCTTCATCATTGGACACGAACGCCAGATTCTTGCTCTTCTTTTCAGTCCTATCCGAGAGTCCTAGCTCAAAGGTTTGAAGGGAACCAATGAGTTCATCTACTCTCATGTTGCAAATGTCTTGGGCCTCCTCTATTGCAGTGACTTTCATGTCAAATCTCTTAGGCAAAGATCTGAGGATCTTTCTCACCAGCTTTTCATCTGTCATCCTTTCTCCCAAGGCAGTGCAGGCATTGGCAATTTCAAGAATATTCATGTGGAAGTCATGAATACACTCTTCCTCCTTCATCTTCAGATTTTCGAATTTTGTAGCCAATAGTTGCAATCTGGACATCTTCACTTTGGAGGTTCCTTCATGAGTGGTTTTCAGGATCTCCCATGCATCCTTGGCCACTGTGCATGTGTTGATCAGTCTGAAGATATTCTTGTCAACTCCATTGAATAGAGCATTCAAAGCTTTGGAGTTTCCAAGTGCCAATTCGTCTTCTTCTTTTGTCCAGTCTTCTTCTGGCTTCAATTCATTAGTGGGCTTTCCTTCTGTGTCCAGCATCTTGGGATGTTCCCAGCCTTTGATGACAGCTTTCCAGGTTCTGCTATCCAGTGATTTGAGGAAGGCCACCATCCTTGCTTTCCAGTATTCATAGTTGGTTCCATCCAGAATGGGTGGTCTGTTCACTGGTCCTCCTTCTTTCTCCATGTTCATCAGAATTTATCTCCCTAGGTCTCACTCAGTGATTTAGAGTGCCCGCTCTGATACCAATTGAAATTCTGATACTGGGGACAGATGTCGTACAGGATGTCACGACATCACGCTTCAGAACATGCAGCTTGTATATGACCGTATGAACAGATTAAACAAGTAAATAACACAAGAGAATTGTTAACCCAGTTCGGTGCAACGTCACCTACATCTGGGGGCTACCAAGCCAGGGAGGAAATCCACTAAAATAGTGTTAGTTCGAAGATCTAACAGCCACTGTTTACAACCTTCTCACCTAACCACTACCCGTGCAACCTCTACCTAAGAGCCACTCTTAGATATGAGAACCCCTCTCACTCCCTCTCAAACACTCTCCCGTGTTTACAATTAAATCAAATACACACCAGAGATTGCTCTCTGAACAATAGAGATCAACTCTACACACTCAGGTCCAACACTTGATGTTAGGGTAACATCAAGGTGGCTCACAAAACACTCAAGTCCCAAAACTCACAAAATAACTCTTCAATCCCGGACTTGGTACAGAACTCGTGCAGCCTTCATGTATATATAGCAGTGGGCGTATCTGGGCTGCAACAGCTTGCGCTGGATAAGATCTATCATTCTCCTGAAAATCTGCACTTAAAGAACTAAAAGATAAAGTTTGATCTTTTAGTTTTTATCTTTAATCTCTAATCCCTGAACGAACTATTCAAGTTTGTAATTCGAACTTTAATTATCTTTTAATTCGTTCCTAAAGATAGATCGCCAAATCTGTTGCTAACTGCACATTAATCTGTTAAAGATATAACAGATTTATGTGTCCAGTATTTTCGGGCAAGATGTCCTGGACATCGTATCCGACATCGTGGATCCTGCAGCTTCAATTCTTCATTTGACATTTTATCTTGCCTTGTGCATTGTGCAGCCCGATCTGATTCCTTGACATAGCGTTGGACATCATGTGCAGCAACTCCAGCTTTCCTTCAATGTCTAAGTGCTTATGTTTTAACAAAATTTTAGCCAATCTTTTAAAGCTCAGTAAAGCTAAGCACTAACATAAGTCTAGGATCACCGGTGACTACAGAACACCCGATCAATTGACCTAATCCGATGGCCGCCACTAGGCCTTCTATCTCAGGCGCTGGCCTCCCAAATTTATCAACCTTCCTACCGTGGGAGACCAACTTCAACTCAGGTCGTTCCTGAGTTGAAGAACACATCATAACAGTTTATTAAAAATTCATTATCACAAAAAACTCAACAAAAACAAATAACTCTACGTAAAAATTAAAATACCTCTCCACTCCATATGCTATGTGCCACATGGTCGCCAAACGAAGTCAGGACCGATGGGTCACGTGGCCCACCAGAGAATCCCTCAGCATGATCAGCAGGTGACCCCTCATCACCATCAATAGCTATGCCCTCTACGCCCACAACATCTATGTCCGCAGTCCTCTCAGGAATATCCTCATCCATATGAGGAACATCCTCAGTCACCTGAGGAACATCCTCAGTAACATCAACATGAACCCGTTGCCTACGGGTAGAAGCGATAGGCATACGCCGCCGGGGAACATCAGCATGATGCTCATCCTGACCCATGTCTCTGCCTCTAACACTAGCTAAGACACGACCTAAACCTCTTGTTCTAACCATGATTTGAAAATCATGAAGAACATGCAGTTTTTTTGGTCAAATTAACTATTCATATCATTAACACATAAACTAAACCCTACACACTCAACCCTAACCACTACATATCTATCATACTCTCTACTAGGACCTTATAACCGAATTTTATGCAAATCCAAAAAACATAAAAAAACATAAATATATAATATTAAATTAAATTTTTGTTATCACAAACATAAATATTATCAAGCATAAATAAAAATGTTATCTATCAATCATAAACAAAAATGTTACCTAATACATAAAAATGGTATCTACAAACATAATAAATAAAAAAAATTAAGCAAACTAATAAAAAAAAATTCAAACCTTCTTACGGAAGAAGGTTCTTCCGTAAGAAGAAAAGCATTAATACGAAAGAAGGTTCTTCCGTATGTTCTTACAGAAAAAAGTTCTTCCGTAAGTTCATATGGAAGAAGGTTCTTCCGTATGTTCATACGGAACAACCTTCTTCCATATGAATTATTTTCTGCCTACGGAAGAAGGTTCTTCTGTATGTTCTTACGGAAGAACCTTGTTCCGTAGGCAGAAAATCATTCAAATGGAAGAAGGTTGTTCCATACGAACATACGGAAGAACCTTCTTCCGTACGAATGAATTTCTACTTACGGAAGAACCTTCTTCCGCACGAAGCATTTTCAGACAATCACGCATACGGAAGAAGGTTCTTCCGTAAGCGAAAAACGCTTCCTCTCCTCCCATGGTTTCTCAGAAAAATGAAATCTTCTACCCTAAAGCCATAGCGCCTAAACTACATCACCAATGGCAATTAAAGAGGAGGGGGAGATAGGAGGTACTAACCTCGACGACGGAAAATGCTAGCAAACACACCAACGAAGCTCCGAAAACACACGAAAATGGCAACAGGAAGAAGAGCAGGCGCGGAGGAAGAAGGAAACAAGAAAGGAAGTGAGAGGTTGATGGGTGCACGTTATTTTTAAAAAATTTAATAGAAGGGCAATTTAACCCATTCACATAATTGTTGGGTGCACCAGCAATGTTGCTAGGTACACCTAGAAGTCTCGGAAGGTTGTCGGGTAGTTGGGGTGGGTGGAGCAATTGATTGCTTCAGATGAAGCCTTATTTGAATTAGACTTAATTCTCCTCCTATTTTATATATTATATTAAATTAGCTTTTGTATTTAAATGTGATTAAACTAAAAAGTTAATAATATTTTCTTAAAGCAAACTCCTTTAAGTGCTGATGTGAAATTTGATAACAAATATAATAATAATATAATTTTTATATAAAAATAGTTTAATTTTTTTAAATTATTATATTTTTATAATTTTATACATTATCTTTTAAAATATAATATATAAGATTAAATTCTATTTCTACATAAATTAATATATATATATATATATAAGTTTTATTTTTATTTTATATATTATATTTATATTTTAAAATGGAAATATTTTTTATTTATATTAAGATATTTATGTTATTTTTTATAATATAGATAAAAATTCATATCAATGAACTACATACATAAATATTTTTAAAAAAATAAAAATTACTGTCATTTTATTTAATTATTTATCTTTCTTATATAATTTAATTCTTTAAAAAAATTCATACTTGATTAAATAAAATTAAATATAAATAAAAATACTATTATAATAAATAACAAAAATATCTTAGTATAAGTAAAAAAATACTATCATTAAATCACATACATAAATATTAAATCTTAAAAAGATAAAAAAATACTGTCATTTTATGAAATTATAATTTATGTAAAAAAATATACATTGAAAATAAAATTTATACTATATATTTATTTTGTAAATTAAATTTTAAATAGTATTGTAAAAATACATAAGATTATAAAAATATAATATATAAAATAAAAATAAATTTATATAACTCTACATATTTTTATTTATGTGAAAATAAAATTTAATCTTATATATTATATTTTAAAAGATATATAAGATTATAAAAATATAATAAATTAAATAAAAATTTAAATTTTGAATTATTTTCGCATAAAACATGTATTAATATTATATTTTACATCAAATATTTAAATGAGTACTTGAGTGTAATGGTAAAAGAATATATTTTTTATTTCAAGGATTATGATTTTAATCCTACTTTAAACATTTTTTTAAGTTTTTATTTCTTAAGAAAATAAGAGAACGAATTTTTTAATTAAGTCTATCAATTAAAAAAAAGATATTTTTTTATCTAAGAAAAGAATAATAAAAAAGAATATTAAAAGTTTATCCGTGAACTAATTCACGTGAAGCACAAAGGCAATTGGAGTGAACTTTCGTATCACAAAGAAGTTTTATTCACAATGTCTTATTCTCGTTCACAATGGACTAATACTTAACCAATTGGAGTGAACTTTCATATCACAAGAAATCATTTTTCATAAGTCTGA
This sequence comes from Glycine max, assembly GCF_000004515.6. Lineage (NCBI taxonomy): Eukaryota > Viridiplantae > Streptophyta > Magnoliopsida > Fabales > Fabaceae > Glycine > Glycine max. The sequence continues at coordinate 21,781,648 of NC_038245.2, read as the reverse complement.
TACTTCATTTTCTGCCTTGATGAGCGTTGTTATTGGGTAACTAATGCTTCCACAGGTAAAATTATTTTTATTCACGTCCATAAACAATCATGAAAACACACTCAAAGATTATACTATTGAAAAAACACTAACAAACATAAGATTTAACGTTGTTTGGTACCTCTTAACTACGTCTACAGAATCGTCTCAACAATATTTTCACTATCACAATAATGATTAATAATGATTACAAGATTATAACTCATCTCAAATAATATATCAATTTACAAACTTGAGTATTCCACTCAAAGATTACAAAAAATAATAGCACTCTCACACAAAAACATTTTTCTCTCAATAAAGTAACTTTAATTTACAATCTCTTTTTTCACAAACTCTCTTTTCATGTGTTGTTTCCCCACTAAATCTATTTTATATTTATAGTGAAGATTGTTGTCACCAACTATAATAAATAAGTTCTCTTGAAAGTTGAAACAAAAATAACTTTTAATACATTCATTCAACTAAGGTTCATCTAATAAAATATAACCTTACACTTTGCATTTAAGCCACCTAAATCTTAATAATAAAAATTTAATTCCTAATATGTATTTATCTTATTTTTACCTTAAAACTCTACGCATTACATGAAAAAACTCTGGTAGATTCATTTTTTATTCTTTTGCGAATAACTTCTCAAAGGTTAAAAAAATATTCTTTCGTAAAGTTATTCACGTAAGTGTATTTGAAAATCAGTACATTTATGTAAATAATTTCACGAATGATCAATTAGTTTTGTTCTTTCGTAAAAGTAAACTTAGATTAGTGTATTTAAAAGTCAAATATACTTACGTCTATAACTTTTATACCAAAAACAATTTTTGTTCCTTCATAAAGTTTTTCACGTAAGTCCATTTCTTTTTTCAAATAATTTTGGTGAGTGTTTATTGGTTGCCTTTTTACTAGTTAATGCCTTTTGTTTTTGGAGCTGGTCCTTTTTTTATAATGGAAACGACATCTACATAATGTTTCATTAACGTGATATGGCCGTTTTTTGGGTATGTCATATATGTCCGGTTCTTGGTACATGGGGAGACTATTTTTGGTCCTTCCTATTCAATATCCAGGTGAATTCATTTCACATCCTTTCATTCTAATTAAATTTTTCCAAATAATTCTTATCTATCTTTTTTCCTTCATATTATGTAATATTTTTTTATTTTAAGTTAAAATTTTTGTTTTTCAATTTATTTTGTTGTTATAATTTATAGAATTGTAGTAGTATAAAATATCGAATAAAAAATATGACTCTATTTTTTATAAATAAAGAAAAAAGCTAAATGATTATTTAAAAAAAAATATAAATGATTTTCAAAATAGAATAACTACAAGAGTAATATAAAAATTAATGTTTAGTATTATATTAAGTTTCTTAAAACATTATGTCTTATGCCTTAAAATTTCTCCATAGGACCCTAAAAGAAATCCCTCCAAAGGATACAAGATGGTAACCTAAACAAGTTCTTTCAGGGAGTCAACCTGCATTTAATTTTACCCCCTTAGTTTTATTCATTTAGGCATTCACTTTATGTTTTGTAAAAAAGTAAGCATAGGTCGTTCTTATATAAAAAAATTTCATGCTTAAGAAAATAATTTTTTTAAAAAAATGAAAAATGGGTGCAAATAGAAATAAAGATAGTAAACAGTGGGTGCGGTTAGCAAAGTTGGGTCCAGACAGTAAAACGGGGTGCGAACAGAAATTGTTTTTTGACCTTTCGGCTAAAAAGAAATTATCTAGACTTATTGACATATATGGCTTGTATTAGGGGCTTCTAATCCCACCTTTTAATAATACATTTCATTCACCAATATATATATATATATATATATATATATATATTCCCATTGGAAGTATTAGCGAATAGTCACTAAATTTTTTTATTTCCTTCAGAGACTTATATTTATATATTTATAGCAATCTATATTTGGGTTTATTAATTTTGTATTCTTTATATTTTAATTTCTTCATTTTTTTACATTTTAATTTTTCTATAATTATATTAAATTTAATTATTCATATATAATATTTATAATTTTTAATTATTAAAGTAAATCCTTTATTTCAAATTTTGTATAATAATTAATAAGAATATGAAAAAGTGTAACATGACATTAATTTATATAAATTGATAAAGAAAAAAAATATAAATATTGAAATTAAAAAAAAATATGTCTTTCCTCTTTCCTTTATCATTCCAATTGTGTTATTTTATTTTATTTTTACTTAAGGACTGTGCAATGACAGTGAATTGAAATGGCCAAGAAAGAAATTTTTTAGGCTAAATGTTAAATCAAATTAAATATGTGGCTTTGTGGCTTTTAGGTGGTAGTTTGTTGGTAAGGGAATATTGCCCCGTCATAAGTCATTCAATTGCCTTATTTGTGGCTTTAACGTACAATGGTAAGAAAATATATAAATTAATGGCCTTTTTTGCTCGTGCCTCCAAATTAAGGTTCACCATAATCACTTGTTGTTCATATTCCTTAAACCAATCTATCTTGTGTATTTCTTGACAAAGGTATGAGACATTCACATTAGTGAATGATGTTGAGACTGTTCGATGCACACTGTCACCTACAAGACAAAGAATCTTAACAAAGCATTCCAACTCATGAAAGCCACAAAAGACACCGACATCAGATACTTCACTGTTAACGGAGTTTTCGATCAAGACAGGAATTCTGTGAAGCAATTGGCCAAAACATACCCTTGTGCTATTCCTTGCTTCGGTCTCCATCCTCGGTAATTGTTTTTGTTTCTGGGTTTTCTCAATTGAACTTCTATTGAAATGTTTTGGGCATTAATAAATCTTCTATTTTTGTTAATTTCTTGGGCTGGTTTTAATAAATCTTAAGATGTGAATCAGTTGAAGGAGATTAGTTTTTTAGGTTCTTGCAATTTAAGGAGGCCATAAGTCACAAATTATTAATTCTTAAAAGAACACTTTATTCATACAATTTCTGAAAGATTTTAACGGTTAGAAAGCATAATAATAATAAAATGAACACCACCACATCACTTAACATCAAAAGTAGACCAAAATGACTAAACCATTGGAAGGAAAAAGTTTGCGGACGTTGATCAATCGTCGAAATTTTTTGGATCAAAATCATAAATGCTGAAAAGTTTAGGGACGAAAAACATAATTTACTCATAAATTATTCTTGTTTTTCGTAAGAACCATTTCTAACTCTTGCAAAACTACCATATTTGCAGATATTGCCTTGCCTCCCCCATACCTTAAGCTTTAGTTACCTGCCAGCACCTCAAAACACCTTAACCACCAAAGCTCAACTTGATGGTATGTACAATAAACAAAAATTACATCAAAGCCACAACCATCAAACTATCATCATCAAGATCACTACATATCAACACTCTACTTTAGGGACCCCAAAAATTTATCTTTCCATACCCATTCAACCCAAAAACACAAGTGTACAAAGAACACATGTAGTAACCATAAATGTTTGTTGAGATGAAATCCATCAAAAAGTTTGATTTTCAAAGATGACAAACATTCAAGAAACAAATCCTAAGTTATTTGAACTTAGCTACTGATGATTGCTTTGAGTGTGCTTTAAAAGATATGATTAAAATTAGTAGCATGGAGAAGGTGTGAAGCATTAACTTACAATATGTGTTTTCCAGATGTAGATTATGCATATTCAAAAACAAAATCACCAAAATAAGAGTTGTTTAGAAGCAAGAAAGAATTAGGTAAGGGATAGATATTGGAGTTGTATATGACAAGATATCAGAAGTTGTATATGACCAGAAGCATAATACTGGAGGTAGAATTTGGTAAGGGATATATACCAGAAACTACATGTGACTAAGAGATCCCTAGAGAATGCATTGTAGAAGAGACTAGTGAAAATAGGCATGTGTACACTAGTCAAAAACATACATCAGAGCTTAAAAGTTAGAAGACATGCACTAGTGTATTGAAGCATTTATTTAGAAGCTGAGAGTTCTCTAGAAGACTTGAAAAAATTCAAAAGTAGGGAACTTAATGAAGACAACAATAGTCTTGACCAAGAACAAGCAACTAGGAGACTGAAGATTGAAGCATAATGAATTATAGTAATTAAAGCATCTCCAAAAGACATGTTGATGATCAATCTTTTGTACACCTCCCATAACTAATCTTAAGAAGTCATAAGGATCAACTAAGAGTACACAACCAAGCACACAATAATTAGATTTCAAATTTGAAATGTTCAAGTTGTCAATAATGGTGGAAAAAAGAGCAAAGGAGAATGAAGCAACTCAAGATGAGTTCGAAGTTGTAGAAGACTTGGAGGAAAAAATTTAATCTTAACTTCCTACTATATTAACTTAGACAACTCATACAACATTTGAATTTTCAAATTGTACCTCCAACAACTATGACAGCTAGCTCTAAGCTCTATATAAGGATGCAAGTTTGAGGGAGAAAATTGCAAGAAAAAGCACCAAATTGAGAAGGTAAGGTCATAAAATAGTCAATCCAGAATCCTCCTTAGCCAAAACACTTTAGGTTAGAGCCAAATCCAAAAGAGTGTTCATAAACACATTCATAGAAGGATCCTTAGTTGAAGGTATTGTAAAAAAGTGTAGTGTTCAGCCCTTTAGGATAAAAGGGAAGAACTCATAAGAGTAATCATGGGATTACTACTTCTAGAGTTGTGTGTGAACATAGTGAAATGAATAAAAATAACACAAGAATGAGGGGTTGAGTTGTGTTCTAAAAAACTTAAGCTCATTTTCGAATAAAACAAGTTATTATGAAAATAGTTTAGAAAAAGTTTTTTTAGAATGAATAACTATTCGGAGCTCAAAATAAAATCTTGACAAATTCTGGAAAAGATATATGCTCTGGACCAAACTTTATCACTTTTTTTCAGTTAAACAGTTTTGTTGAAAACTTTGTATTTATATTTCTTAACACTGTTTTACACAAGTTTGTTTTCTAAAAACAAGTTATAAAGATAGTGTGCACCAAAACTATAAAAAGGAAAAAGAGAAGAAGATTGAATACAAGATATTTTTATACAAGTTTACCCCAACATTGGGTTACGTCTAGTCATCACCCTCCAGGTGAGATTTCCACTAATAAAAACCAATAACCTGCTGGGAGCAACAACAAGATTATGTTTGACGGACCAATTGATGTCCCAATGTGAAATTGTTGTGAAAGTGATGTTGTGAAAGTGATGTGTTCTTATATTAAGTGTGAACCCTAGAAAATGAGGGTTTTTTCTAATAATTATTTGTTTTCCTCTTTTGTGTTGATAAGAAAAAAATTGTTTTAAGAGATTGCATAATTTCTAATTGACTGAATTTGTTTGCATAATATATCAGTCGAGTGCTACAACCATTATCGACTTCACGCTTATCCTTGGTGAATTCGTAAGTCATGTGTTTTGTGGTTTATTCAATTAAGAATTACATGTCCTATTATTGTTAGCCTTAACTTTAATTGTCCCTATTTTACTTTGTTGATAGGAACCCTTACATAATTTGATTTGCTGATTTGCATGTGCATGTTTACGAATTGCAAATAAAAAGGTGACATTCCAATTTTTGTGGTCCTGGTTCTTTCCTTTTGCTTATATATATATAAAAAAATGTTTTAAATAATAAAATAAATAAAAAAGAGAGTAAATTTAATAAAGTTATAGAAATTATTGCTTAATAATAATTACTTTTGCTACACTTTAATTTAATTGTTGTAGAAGTTCTTTTTAATTGAAAATAATATAGCTCGATTTAATGTATATATGTTTTGTGTCATGTAAATATTATTACTGTGGGATATGTATATGATTCATAAGGCGTGATAAATTTAGTATGCGATGAATTGTGAGATACATGTGTATTGAAATGTTGTATGTATTGAGTTGTGAGCTATGAATTGTGCAATCACACAACTGTTAGACCCTTAAAGGACGACGAGTTAATGCACGAAAAGTTTGTGATGGGCTCCATTGTGGGAACCAAACAAGTTTAATCGCTTGAGGCGCAATGAGTTAAAATGATTTTTGAAAATAATTGAGATTTTGAAAACAATTGAGTAGTTGTGTATATTGTATAGTTTATAAGTAGAGTTTGTGTTAAAATATTTTCTGGATTGGATCTGAATCAGGATGGAGAGGCTCTGATGGACTTCTCGAAGTCTAGGCCTTGGGGGTAAATACACTCAGTTTGAGTGCTCCTTTAAGCCTGTGCCGATCCCACATGGTCGGAGCATTCACGCAAAACAAAGTGACCCTGATTGGTCTTCCTATGATTTCACTTAGTGAGAGTGACCTGACTTACCGATTTGAGGCATGTCTTGTCATGTACTCCTAGGCGCCCAACAAGATCTTTCACTGAAAATGGTACCACATTACATGTAGGCTTAAGTCTAGTGTATATGTTGCATAACACTTGTGTGTGACTTTCATTGAGTTAACGATTGAGGTTTTGGTGTTATTTTCTAGAGTGTCTGAACTCGAATAAGTGTGAATAATGTGTGTGTGATTTTGTGTAGTGAGGTTGTTTATGTAAATTCAACTTTAAGTATTATATGTTTCACATGCTTTAGTGTTTATGTCTTGTCATGTACTCCTAGGCGCCCAACAAGATTTTTCACTGAAAATGGTACCACATTACATGTAGGCTTAAGTCTAGTGTATATGTTGCATAACACTTGTGTGTGACTTTCATTGAGTTAACGATTGAGGTTTTGGTGTTATTTTCTAGAGTGTGTGAACTCGAATAAGTGTGAATAATGTGTGTGTGATTTTGTGTAGTGAGGTTGTTTATGTAAATTCAACTTTAAGTATTATATGTTTCACATGCTCTAGCGTTTTATTATACATGAATATGATAACTCATTCCCAGTGTGGTTTGTGTTTGGGCTGAATGCCATTTTGCTTCAGGTGAGCCAGCATATGATGAGTTCCATGCTAGAGATAGAGAGCCTTAGCCTAAGCCAGAAAAATGCTCTGATAAATATGGACTAAATAGGCAATTTAGTCCCTGACTTTGTACCCATTTTGCATATTAGTCCCTAACTTAATGTTAAATTCAAAATAGTCCCTATCTTTGCATAAGTTTTACAAAATAGTCCTTCCATTAAATTTTAAAGTAACACTATTAGTGAGGTCAATTTTAGTGCCACGTAGAAAATCCAACGTGGCACTAAAGGATGACGTGGCATGGCACGTGGACGTGCCTCTTAAAAGATGCCACGTCATTTGATGATAATAAAACGAGTAAATAGGCAATTTAGTCCCTGACATTGTACCCATTTTGCATATTAGTACCTATCTTTGCATAAGTGTTGCAAAATAGTCCTTAATGTTAAATTTTAAAGTAACACTGTTAGTGAGGTCAATTTTAGTGCCACGTCATTTGATGATGATAGAATGAGTGGCTTCTTCAAATCTGATGGTTCTAAACCAATTGAGGCACATATAAGAAAAAGAACCCACACACACTTGCACAAATAAAAAGAACCAAAAATCCACAGCAACAACCTTATCTCTATCGCCGTCAACACCAATGGGCGAGGTCTACATAACCATTATGTTTTCCTTTTTTTTTTCTTCAATTACCATCAATGTATCATTCCGGGTTCTGATTTTCTTTTTTCTTTTGTGTTCTGAATAGGAAGAGAAAAAACCAGAGGAAAACAAAGTGGAGGAGAAAAAAGCAAAGGAAGAAGAAAATAAGAAGAAGAGGAAAAACTAGAGCAATCAAAAGATGACAAGGAATCCAAGGAGGAATCTGCGCCGCCAGAATTCGTGCAAGGCATAACCTTCACCCATTGGTGTTGACGGCTGCAGAGATAAGGTTGTTGCTGTGGATTTTTGGTTCTTTTTATTTGTGCAAGTGTGTGTGGGTTCTTTTTCTTATATGTGTCTCAATTGGTTCAGAACCATCAGATTTGAAGAAGCCACTCATTCTATCATCATCAAATGACATGACACTAAAATTGACCTCACTAATAGTGTTACTTTAAAATTTAACTTAAGGACTATTTTGCAACACTTATGCAAAGATAAGGACTATTTTGCAACATTTATGCAAAGATAGGGACTAATATGAAAAATGGGTACAATGTCAGGGACTAAATTGCCTATTTACTCGTTTTGTTATTATCAAATGACGTGGCATCTTTTAAGAGGCACGCCCACGTGCCATGCCACGTCATCCTTTAGTACCACATTGGATAGTCCATGTGACACTAAAATTGACCTCACTAATAGTGTTACTTTAAAATTTAACGGAAAGACTATTTTGTAAAACTTATACAAAGATAGGGACTATTTTGAATTTAACATTAAGTTAGGGACTAATATACAAAAGGGGTACAAAGTCAGAGACTAAATTGCCTATTTAGTCGATAAATGTGACATCGAGGCATGTTATTTTATTTCATGTTATAATTCCATGAATAATATAGTTGTTTTATATTTTCCACTTTTAGTTTGACTTCTTCTCATTCAGAATGGATGGTCTTGTTTTGAGCCAAGCTGATTTTATCATCTATTTGGACAAGTTCTATTATGATTTTACTAAGTAAATGTGAATCTTTTACCCTTTGAAATATCTTTATTTACATGTGTTTTAAAACTTTTAATTAATTTCACATTTCTATTCTTTTTATTATTAGTACATATATGTGTGGGGTAGAGGGTGTCAGAGTTTGTACAATTTATTAACAAAAACAATAATTGTGTACAATGTGACACCCTTTTACCACTTAGCTAATAATTAAATAAAAAAATGTTGCAAAATAAAGTAGTGAATTTAAAATTTTCATATTCTTATGGTAAATATCATCACATAAGTAACTCCAATAATTCAAACTCAAATAAATACTCCAATTATCAATAAAACATATATTGACTCACATTTAGCCTTACTAGTCCTTAAAACATAATCAATCCTTAAGAAATAAATTCATTAATTTAGTTTCAAAAACAGAAACATGAAACAATAAAACTAATCCCCGATATCACAACTCATCAGAGCTTTACAGTCCCAAAATAAAGCTAAGAACAAAAGACAATAAACAGAGGCTTAAGCCTCCCCTTTAGCATCATTATGATGACCTTGTAGAGTTTCACCTAGAAGGGTGACATTTAGCCCAAACACAAACAAGACAAACAAATGGGGAGTGAGATACATCTCACAATACATTTAAAGCTAAGACATAAAAAGATAAGATGCATTATAAATAATTGTATCATCACAGAAACACACAACATCCACTTCAAATGTCCCATACACATAGACACACATGTAAAATGATTTACATTTAACTCATGGAGTCATATGCATGTGGTGCCATTTTGAAAATACTTTATGCATGTAGCCTAGGAGTCCATGTAGTCGACAGATTGCCACACAATGAGCAATTTGACACTATCAGTCTCACCAAGATGACACCGTCGATAGCGTGTTAGGGTGTATAGTACCCCATCTTCACGAAAATGCCAAAACTTTCACACTCAAATGTCCCATCAATAAAAAATTTATATACATATATAGGACTTATATGTATTACTCATATATAATTATACATAATTAATTAGAATCCTTAATTAGTAAAAAAAGGGATGACATTAAGACCATCTAAACAACAAATTCATCACTTCAAAATAGAAAGTGCTTTTGGGGTATTCACAATCTGTCCAAGAATTTAAACACACAATACACATAAACCTAGGATCATAAAGCCCGTTTATAGGTCATTGCCACTCATACAAGGGAAGAGAAGAGAATTAAAAAGAAGAAGATAGAACCCACACCCCCTTACCCCGATTATGCGTTCCTCCAAGTAAGGTGGTAGAAATGACGATCCTCTAAGTTTTCTCTCCCTCATCCATTCATGATTTTGATGGAACAATCCTCAAAAAAAGCAAAAAAAGAGATAATGTAAGATACATACTAGGTTTTTAGAGAACCTATCAGCTTTTAGAGTTGAATTGGGCTTCCCAAGACTAAAGACCCAAAAACATGTAACCCAATATAATTTTACTATTATTATTTTTAAAAAAATAACATAAAATATTTAATAAAACTAATATATTTTTATAAATATTTTTTTTAAAAAAAGGGATGTTACATAAAAAAAATTCTAAAGAAAAGCTAAGATAATTGCTAAAAAAAATAAGGTGTGAAAAACAATTATCAAAGACTGCTTGATGGATTTTCACAAGTGTCACCAACTTGGTGGACTTCCTCAACTATTAGCTACCTGATGGACTTCCAACTAGCTACTTGTTGGATTTCCTCTACAAACTACTACCTACTAGATTTCACAACACAAGGTTTCTATGATTGACTGCTCAAAATACTTATTTTCCGTATACAAAGAGATATCCACTCAGGTAATTACAAATCACACTTCTTTCTATTACTAAGTATAGCATGTATGAGATTTCAAGAAGTGGGTCACTCTTAAACAGAGGGGCTTGAAGAAAATATGCAGAATCCTCACACAAAGGTAGCAACTCAAGTTTTCTCTCTCTATATTGCTTCAATAGCTCCCTTCAAGTTCTTTTAAACACCCTATGGAAGTAGTCGTTGAAGTGGGGCTCTTCGCTCAACACCTTCTCGAAGAAGTTTGAAATGTGGTAGTTGTACTTGACTTGACAAAATTTTGAATTCATTTTGAAGTTCCTATTCTAAGGAAAAATTCTAAGCTTATGAAGGTACATCATAAATGCATTATGATGTTGTTGAGGAAATACCTATTTTGATGTAGGTTCCTTCTAATGAAGACTTCTTGATACTTTTTGTAGGTCGCTCAACTTCATTATACATAATACCTCTCTTCACAACACAAATCATTCTAAAGTAGCATACTTCAGCATAGACATAATGTGCATGTTATTGTTGTTGTTGTTGTTGTTGTTGTTGTGTTAGTGTTTTTTCTTTGGTTTAGATTTTACAAAGTCTATTTGATCTTCATTACGATGCTCCAGATCATAGCTTCTCAATTACATGTCTTAAATGTCAACTTTTTGTATCTTATCAACATTAATCTTCTGATGAGTCCTTAGTATATGTGGTTGCAAATGGAAGATGTGATGTTGTCAAATTTTCTAAAGCTTCTCACTTAATGCACAATTGAGACATCCCTTATGAGCTTATTCTAAACTCATTAGAATGTTTGCTTTGATCTTGTTTTGAACTCATTGTAACACTTCCTTTGATATGCTCTTTATATATGTTTCACTAAAACACTTAGCATATATGTTAGTCATCATAACATCCTTCATCATCCTTACAATTTTCATTGCTAATGGTTTGTCATAATTAAAACCCTGGGATGTGGATTCAACATATAGTAAGGTGTTATGTTGGTCCAATGATAGTTTTTATTGAGGGTGTGAAGCCTAAAGATGTTTTTCTCTTTTTAATGAATACTTGGATAGAGCTTGCAAAGACTTAGAGAATATTTAAGGTTTTTTGTTTGCATAGGCAAGGAAAGAATACTGAGCATGACCTATAGAGGTTTAGAATATTGCTAGAGGTGTAGTCTGTAGAGGCAAACAAAGAATATTGAGTGAAACCTATAGAGGATTAGAATACTATATGTAGGAGTATGTGGAGACTTCAGAAGAAAGAATACCATATAGAGTTGTGTGCTTGGCCTTAGTGGAGAAAGCCTACTAGTCCAGGTATATGATATAACCTAGGTTGAGTGAGCCAATAGAATTCCTTATTATGCCATATCCTTCTTTACTATTTCTTATTTACCTCAAGCTATTTGAATATATGCCTTTAGTTTTAAGAAACCTTATTTCTTTACTATTTAAAGGTTTTTACAAAATAATTTTAAAATTTAGAAGCAACATCTATTTCGCATAAAAAAAGAGAAAACCAAAATCTATTTTTAAAGGTAGCCTCTAAAGCAATATTTTAAAGTTTTTAACTTGAAAGTTATACATTAGACTATCATTTTATTCAAGTATGATGAGGACAAGGCAAGGAATAAGGGCAAGAAACCTTTAGAAGGACTTGGAAGACCTATGACAAGGGCTAGAACAAAGAAGGCCAAGGAAGCTCTTCAACAAGTTTTAACCATGCTATTTGAATTTAGGCCCAAGTTACAAGTGGAGAAGCTTCGGATTGTTAATTGCACCATGTTCCAAGAAGAGTAGAGGGTGTCACCTTTGTTAAGTGGTTTTATTAGCATTTTGTTAATTGAAATAAAGGGCCAAACTTGTGTTAAAGTGGCTATCAATTCTCTTGGGATTTGCACCACCTATGGGCTTGTTTTAATTTAAAGAAATTAAGGTTTAATAAGGTGAAAACTCTAGGATTATGACTGTCTCTTGGCTGACCATGGTGTTGGACCTTGTGGCCTCAATAATCTTAATAGGGATAGGCTTAGAATGCAGAAGAAGCAACAACAATCAATTTAATAATGTTCTTTAAACATGAAAGGCAAAATTGATTGCAATAACATAAATGAGATAAGGGAAGAGAGAATGCAAACACAATTTTATACTGGTTCGGCCACAACCCGTGCCTACGTCCAGTACTCAAGCAACCCACTTGAGATTTCCACTATCTTTGTAAAATCCATTACAAAGTCTGAACCACACAGGGACAACCCATCCCTTGTGTTTAGGAATCCTTTACAACAAGAGACTCACAGTCTCTTAACCAATCTCATTGAATAAGAAGAATGGAAGAAGAATTCTCTCTTCAAGAGAAGAATATTACAATGAAGATCATGTAAGAATCCTTATAGATTTTGCAAGTATTTGATCAAGGATTTCTTTTGAGAGAGCATTTGACAATGAAGTTCTTTTGGAATCTCTCTCATTGTCTTTTGAGAGGATAAGACATTTTTGCCAAGCAAAACTCTCTTAATTTCGTCCCAAGTCACACATATATATAGGCCTTTGATGGCCATTCAAAATCCAAATGATAAGATGTGACTGTTGGCAATATTCCTTGAAAATCCTCTCTGGTAATCGATTACAGAATTAGTGTAATCAATTACACAGCTATTTTTCTTGAACAGTTGTGACCCTTCATTTAAAATTTGAATTCCCAACGTTCAGAGTCTCTGGTAATCGATTACATATGATGTGTAATAGATTACACACTTTCAAACCATTGGTAATCAATTACATGTATTGGTAATCGATTACATGTGCCTTGAATGACTTGAAACCTTTCATTGTGAGGCAAGGCTTGATCTTGAAGAAATCTTGAATCAAGGCTTTGTTTGTTGAAACAATCTTGTATTAATCTTGAAGCAAAATGAGCCTTGTTTGATTCTTCTTTTGACATCATCAAAATCATGTATACATACATTCACATTCTCCCCCTTTTTGATGATGACAAACATGTGATTTCTTCTCAACACCATCAAAGCTTACATGATTTACATTCTCCCCCTTTCTCAAGAAAATTCTTAATTCTTCTTGACATCATCAAAATCTTCATGATTTACATTCTCCCCCTTTTTGATGATGACAACCACCTGTAGGTTAGGAGCAACAACAAAGAAAAAATATCTATTTGCATATAGTTTACTCCCCCTTGGTTTTGCAATGATTGCTTATATGAGACAGTTGAAGATTTCATATTTTTCATATGTAAACAAATTGTCTCATAAATAATAGATAATTTTTCTTACTATTTCATCTTTTATCTTTCTCTCCCCCTTTGTCATCATCAAAAACAAATCATGAATAGAGAGGAGAAAGATGTTACCACTTGTTGCAATGTATGATAATCAAGTGATACCAAAAGACATTAAAACAATCATTCAATATTAATCAAGCAAAAACAAGTACAATGACACATCAATCAAACACAATCAAATACAATCAATCATCAAATATTTCAAATCAAATTAATTAAATTAACAATCAACTAACTATACACAATAATTTCTATTAAAAAATTTCAAATTTCAAATTTCAAATTTTAAATTTTAAATTTTAAATTTCAAATTCCAACTTCCACTTCAAATTTTAGTAACTTCCCCTTCCAACTTCCAACCTCCATTTTCAACTTTCAACTTCCAATAACTTTCATTTCCAACTTCCAACTTCCAGTAACTTCCAACTTCCATTATTAACTTTTAACTTCCAATAACTTCTACTTCCAACTTCCAACTTCCAAATTTTAATTTCAAATTTCAAATTTTAATTTTCAATTTTCAAATTTAACTTTTCAAATTTCAAATTTCAATTTCAAAATTTCCTTTTCTAAATTTGAAATAGTTTTCTTAAAACATGAAATTAATTTGAAAAGTTTAATAGATTCTTTAAAAACAATCAAAAACTCAATCAGGAACAAACATCAAAGACAATACAATCAAACACACAATCAAAAATACAATCAATCAATCATCAAACACAGTCAATCAAATTCAATCACAATCATCAAGAACAGTTTAAACTCAAGTAGAAAACAAGCATCAAAAGTAATCAATCAAAGACAAGTGACCCGTTGGTATCATTTGGTATTACTTGTTGGGGTTGTTGATCAAGTGACCTTTGTTTGTTGTCTCCATAAATCGCATATTCACTTTTCTTGGGGAGAAATGTGGCCTTCATTTATTGTCTCCATAAATCACATATTCATTTATCTTGGAGAGAAATATGAATAAACTTTGATGCATGCCATGTGTTTGGAGAAATTTCTATCAATGTATCGACTTTGATCTTCTCCATTTTCATAGTCTTTCATCATGATACCCAGACTTATTATTTTCTTCTCTGAACCACTTGAATAATTTATGACATTATCTTTGCAAGTGATATATCCTTTCTTTTCTTTCATCTCTTTGAAATTCATCTTGTCGGATTTTTCCATTCTTCTTTTAAACACAGGACAATTGAATCTCATGTGCCCAAGTTCATCGCACTCAACATTTTGGGGCTAAAGAGGAACCTTCTTCTTTCTTCTTTCATCATCATCTTCTTTCTTCTCTAGTTTCTTTTTTATATAGTTGCATTTCTCTCTACCATTGTAGGAATAAAGGAATCAAATTCAATGGCTTCCCATATCTTTAGATCTATGGCTTCTATAAAGATCTGCATTCGGGTTTTCCAATAATGATAACCCTCACCATTGAACATAAGAGCCTATTGATAGAATTTCCCTCAGGAAATGGAAATTTGGATGAGGCCATATCTATTCTTGAAGTTTTTAAACTTTATACAAGAATCCCGCTCTGATACCACTTGTTGGACCTTGTGGCCTCAATAATCTTAATAGGGATAGGCTTAGAATGCAGAAGAAGCAACAACAATCGATTTAATAATGTTCTTTAAACATGAAAGGAAAAATTGATTGCAATAACATAAATGAGATAAGAGAAGAGAGAATGTAAACACAGTTTTATACTGGTTCGGCCACAACCCGTGCCTACGTCCAGTACTCAAGCAACCCACTTGAGATTTCCACTATCTTTGTAAAATCCATTACAAAGTCTGAACCACACAGGGACAACCCATCCCTTGTGTTCAGGAATCCTTTACAACAAGAGACTCACAGTCTCTTAACCAATCTCATTGAATAAGAAGAATGGAAGAAGAATTCTCTCTTCAAGAGAAGAATATTACAATGAAGATCATGTAAGAATCCTTATAGATTTTGCAAGTGTTTGATCAAGGATTTCTTTTGAGAGAGCATTTGACAATGAAGTTCTTTTGGAATCTCTCTCATTGTCTTTTGAGAGGATAAGACATTTTTGCCAAGCAAAACTCTCTTAATTTCGTCCCAAGTCACACATATATATAGGCCTTTGATGGCCATTCAAAATCCAAATGATAAGATGTGACTGTTGGCAATATTCCTTGAAAATCCTCTCTGGTAATCGATTACAGAATTAATGTAATCAATTACACAGCTATTTTTCTTGAACAGTTGTGACCCTTCATTTAAAATTTGAATTCTCAACGTTCAGAGTCTCTGGTAATCGATTACATATGATGTGTAATCGATTACACACTTTCAAACCATTGGTAATCGATTACATGTGCCTTGAATGACTTGAAACCTTTCATTGTGAGGCAAGACTTGATCTAGAAGAAATCTTGAATCAAGGCTTTGTTTGTTGAAACAATCTTGTATTAATCTTGAAGCAAAATGAGCCTTGTTTGATTCTTCTTTTGACATCATCAAAATCATGTATACATACATTCAAATTGAGTTGCACAATTTTCCATATGTTTATGTGTCTTAATTCTAGTTTTAATTAGGTATAATGAAACCATCAATTGTTGTTATCAATTCTAGTTTTAATTAGGTTTAATGACACCATCAATTGTTGTTATTGGTGATCATTTTACTAGTGTAACCAACTTGATGTCATTCCTATTTATAGGCAGCACATTTTCTAATAAAAAAAATAGACATTGAATTTGAGTTTTTAATCACCTTCTAAAGTGTGAGAGTGAATCTCCTTAGTTACTTGAGTGATTCAAGAAATTGGTTTATCAGGAACACCACCTTGTGTGTGACACCAATTCCGAAGGAGTGATTCTTCCAACCCCTTTCTTCATCTTTCTAAACCTTCATTCTTTAATCTTACTTGAACACCATTGTTATCATTTTCATTTTCCATCCAAACACATTCAAACTTTGAATGAAATACCTTACATTCAACCCTCCATAAACTCGTCACTTTCTCTCTCATTCAATTAATTTCATAAAAAAAAGAAAGAAAAAACCTTTAAAGATCCATCTTCAACCCTTGTGCAAATGGGTTTACATCATTTTGGTTATCAGAGCTTCGGCTCAAGGGTTTTTCAAGAGTGCTTGGGTTGAAATTTCTTGGTAACATCCTTCTAATTTCTTCCTTGCCATTTTATATTGCCTTGTTCATGCTATTTTTTTTTATTGAGGCTGAACCATTGCAAAAATAAGGCCTTTAATTTCTTATTATAAAAAACATAAACTTATTTTTTAAAAAATATTTGGGCTGAATGGTTCATGCTATAATAGCTTTCAAAAATTCTTGAAGGTAATATAATTGGTTGTTAGAAGGTTTGAATTACCAAATTATGAAGTTTAATTCCTTCAAAAAAATTCCCATTGTGTAGTTGCTGGAATTTTTCGTCCTTGTTCTAAGCTTTTGTTAGCCTAACCCTAAGCCTTTTCCTTGTCACAAATTGGTGGTTGAACTTGGTGTAAACTTTATCTTGAATTGCTTTAGAACTCAAGGAGAATTTTATAGTGGAAAAAGGCAAGGGTGTACAAATTTTTTTAAAAAACCATATTTGAGAGATACACTTGAGTGTGGTGAGGTTCTATTTTCTTTATAACTATTATTATTTTTATTTTGAATATGTCAGGTAGTGGTGAACATCAATTGGATAGGGTACAAAGATTCTTGTTGGATGCTCTCAATGCTCAAATGCAAAAACTATTGAGGGAGAACAACGAGGAGTTGTATGAAAGAATTGAGAGATTAGAGAATCGTGAACGTCATGAGGAAGAAAGGAGAGGAGAAAATGGTGGTGGTCCAAGGCCAAACCGAATTGAAGGAGTTAAGTTCAACATTCCTCCCTTTAAAGGCAAAAGTGATCTAGAGGCATATTTGGAGTGGGAGCTCAAGATAGAGCATATCTTCTCATGTAACACCTATGAGGAGGCCCAAAAATTGAAGCTAGCAGTTGCAGAATTCTCAGATTATGCTCTTGTGTGGTGGAACAAATTGCAAAGGGAGAGAGCTAGAAATGAGGAGCCTTTGGTGGAAACTTGGGTTGAGATGAAACGGATCATGAGGAAGCGGTATGTGCCGGCAAGCTATACTAGGGACTTAAAATTCAAACTTCAAAAGCTGTCCCAAGGTAGCAAAGGCATTGAGGAATACTATAAAGAAATGGAGGTGCTCATGATTTAAGCCAAGATAGAAGAGGATGAAGAGGTAACTATGGCTAGATTTCTTAATGGTTTAAATAGTGATATTCGTGATATTGTTGAGCTGCAGGAATTTGTTGAAATGGAGTATTTGCTTCACAAAACAATTCGAGTAGAGCAACAATTGAAAAGAAAAGGTGTGGCCAAAAGGAGTTCCACTAATTATGGTTCTTCTAGTTAGAAGGACAAGGGTAAAGGGGTTGCCACCTCTAATGCAACACCTATACCATCAAAAAATCCTCCAAAATTCCAAGAACAATCCTAAAAAAAAAGTCAGGATGTGAAGTGCTTTCGGTGCCAAGGCTTGGGACATTATGCATATGAGTGCCCTAACAAGAAAGCCATGATTCTTAGAGATAGAGAGTACACTAGTGAGTCCGAAGTTGAAAAGGGAGAAGAGAGTGAGGATGATGAGGAGGAAGTGGAGAAAACACCGGAGGGAGAATTGTTGATGATTAGGCGGTTACTTGGCCATCAATTGAAGTCTATGGAGGAAAGTCAAAGAGAAAACATTTTCCACACTAGATGTTTGATCAATGGCAAAGTTTGCATGATGATCACTGATGGAGGGAGTTGTACCAATGTGGCAAGTGCAAGACTTGTGTCTAAATTGAATTTAGTCACAAAACCACATCCTAGGCCGTATAAGCTTCAATGGCTTAGTGAGGATGGACAGGTGCAAGTAAGGAAGCAAGTGGAGTTGGATATTTCCATTGGAAAGTACAATGATAAGGTGCTTTGTGATGTTGTCCTATGGAGGCCAGCCACTTACTCTTAGGGAGACCATGGCAATTTGATAAGAGGGCTAATCATGATGGTTTCACCAACAAGATCTCTTTCACTTATCAAGGCAAAAAGATAGTGCTCAAACCATTGAGTCCACAAGAAGTGTGTGAGGATCAAAGAAAAATGAGAGAGAAAATTCTTCAAGAAAAGAGAGAAAAAGAAAAAGAGAGCCAAAAACTTGAGAGTTCAAAAGGTGAGGACAAAAAGAGGGAAACACAAGAGAGGAAAAAGATGAGTGAAACACTTGAAGTGAGGGAGAATTTTCTAGCTACAAAAGGAGAGGTCAAAGGGTTGTTTCATTCAAAACAGCCCCTATACTTGTTGATTTACAAAAATTATGTTTTGACCACTAACACTTTTGACAACTTTGAATTGCCTTCTGATGAGGACATGACCAAGAGCAAGGGCAAGGATCCACTTGAAGGACTTGGAGGACCTATGACAAGGGCTAGAGCAAGGAAAGCCAAGGAAGCTCTTCAACAAGTGTTGTCCATACTATTTGAATACAAGCCCAAGTTTCAAGGAGAAAAGTCCAAGGTTGTGAGTTGTGTCATGGCCCAAATGGAGGAGGACTAAATGGCACCACTTTGTCTCAATTTTAGAGGGTTTAGTTTGTCTAAATAATGGCCCAATCCTTGTAAAGTTGGCTGACCAAAAATATGTTTTGGGTTAATCAGCTAAAAGGGCTTTAGTTAGGTTTAGTTCAAGTTGTAATAAGGGCCCAATTGGCAACCTAGGCATCAGCCTTTTGGGAGACCAAATGGTGGCTAACTTGTTGGCTGTTGGGGGTGACTTTTGGTTGCCACAATTTCAGTTACACTCAGCCATTAAGTTCTTTTAATTCCCTAGGTTAATGGCATTAAGTTATTTTAATTCTAGGTTAGTGGGTCATTACTAAAATCTGATGTAAAGCTTCTATATAAGCTAAACCATTTTATCAATAAACACAAGTTGAGTTTTATTCAGAAAATTAGAGTTTACCTCTTTTATCTTAGTGAGAGTGATTCTCCTAAATTCTTGAGTGATTCAAGAACACCCTGGCTGTATCAAAGGACTTTCACAACCTTTGTGTGTTGCCCTCGCCGGAAAGAGTGATTTTTTCCTTCCTTTCATCTTCAACCTTGTTCTTTCAAACCACAATTCCAGAAAATCCACTTCTGCCCAGAATTATCTTGTGGCCATAACTCCCATTTTACACACTCAAATTAAGTGATTCTTGAGCCTAAATTGAATTTCAAAATGAGACCTTTCACCTAGTTTTAGAATCACCTCATTTGGAGCCATGTAGCTTGAGTTATTGTCATTTCTATATTTCTGTCCAACCACCACTTAACCTACATTTTACCATCCCATTAATCCATTTTATGCCAAGAACCACCTTATTAAGACCCATGAAATTAACCACCTTATTTTCCATCCTTTCCTTAATCAATTTCCACATTTTCCATCAAGGTTTAATCCTAGACGATCCTAAGTCAGCCCTTGTGCCATGAGGGTTCATATCATTTGGTAATCAGAGCTCCAGTTCTAGGATCAACACTTCCTTTGCTGGAAACATTGGGTAATATCCTTCTTTATTCTCTTTGCCATTTATATTTCCTTCTTATTCATATTTTCTTTTTAGGCTGAACCATTGCAAAAGTTAAGCCTTTTGATCTCTTTGTTAAAAAAAAAAAAGCAGAATTTCGTATAAGCAAAATTAAAAAAAAAAAAAATTGGGCTGAATGGTTCATGCTTGAAGAAATTTAAAAAAAAAATCTCTTTAAGGTAATATATTGGTTGCATGAAGGATTGTTACTTGAATTCCTAAATTCTGAATTTTATTTCCTTCATTTGTGCCTAAAAACATTGTTAGCCTTTTTCTTGGTTAACCTTTTCCTTGTCTCTCTAGCCTTACCTTACACATATTGGTGAATTGTTCTTTGTTGTGGCCATAATCTCTTGAATTGCCTAAGAACTCAAGGGGAATTAGAGTGGTAAAAGGAAAGAGTGTTTCATTAGAGAAAAGCCATAATTGTGTGATACACTTGAGTGGGTGAGGTATTCAAACAACAACTATAATTGTCTTGTTACGTTTGATTTGTTTGTTCGAGATGGCAGGAACAAATCCAAATGATGGAGGGGGGCTTTCGCAATTCCAAATGCAAGCTTTGATGCAACATATGGAGAGGTTAATGAAACAACGAGATGATGCGCTCCATGAGAGGTTGGATCAAATGGAGAACAGAGATCATAATGAAGAAGAAAGAAGGACAAGAGGGAATGATGGTGTTCCTAGACAAAACCAAATTGATGGTATTAAACTCAACATTCCTCCCTTTAAAGGAAAGAATGATCCGGATGCCTACTTGGAGTGGGAGATGAAAATAGAGCATATTTTCTCATGCAACAACTATGAGGAGGACAAAAAGGTGAAGCTTACCGCCACAGAGTTTTCTGACTATGCTCTTGTGTGGTGGAACAAGCTACAAAAGGAGAGAGCAAGAAATAAAGAGCCAATGGTTGATACATGGATGGAGATGGAAAAGATCATGAGGAAGCGGTATGTGCCGGCTAGTTACTCAAGGGACTTGAAATTCAAGCTCCAAAAACTAACCCAAGGCAACAAGGGGGTTGAGGAGTATTTCAAGGAAATGGATGTGCTCATGATTCAAGCAAAGATTGAAGAAGATGAGGAGGTAACTATGGCTCGATTTCTTAATGGTTTGACTAATGATATCCATGATATTGTTGAGCTGCAGGAGTTTGTTGAAATGGATGATTTGCTTCACAAAGCAATCCAAGTAGAGCAACAATTAAAAAGGAAAGGAGTGGCTAAGAGGAGTTTTACCAACTTTGGTTCTTCTAGTTGGAAAGACAAAGGTAAGAAAGATGGGGCTGCCACACCTATCCCATCAAAAACTCGCTCAAAGTCCCAAGAGGAACCCTCTAAAAGGAGTAGAGATGTGAAGTGTTTCAAGTGCCAAGGCCTAGGACACTATGCTTATGAGTGCCCTAACAAAAGGTCCATGGTTCTTAGAGATGGAGAATATATAAGTGAATCCGATGTTGAAGAGGAAGTGGAGAGTGAGTACGTAGAGGAAGAGGAGACTCCGGAGGGAGATTTGTTGATGATTAGGCGGTTACTTGGTGGTCAATTGAAGCATGAGGAGGAGAGCCAAAGAGAAAGCATCTTTAACACTAGATGTTTAATCAATGGCAAGGTGTGCATGGTGATCATTGATGGAGGTAATTGCACCAATGTGGCTAGTGCTAGATTAGTGTCAAAGCTAAATTTAGCTACTAAACCACATCCTAGGCCATACAAACTTCAATGGCTTAGTAAGGATGGGGAGGTGCAAGTGAGGCAGCAAGTTGAAATGGACGTTTCCATTGGGAAATACAATGATAAGGTACTTTGTGATGTTGCTCCTATGGAGGCCAGTCACTTACTTTTGGGGAGACCATGGCAATTTGATAAAAGAGCCAATCATGACGGTTACACCAACAAGATCTCTTTCATGCACCAAGACAAAAAGATTGTGCTCAAGCAATTGAGTCCACAAGAAGTGTGTGAGGATCAAAAGAAAATGAGAGAAAAACTTCTTCAAGAGAAAAGAGAAAAAGAAAAGGTGAGCAAAACACATGAGAGTGAGAAAAAGAGGGAAACACTTGAAAGGAAAAAGAGTGAACAAAAGAAGAGTGAAACACTTGAAGTGAGGGAGAGCTATTTAGCGACAAAAAGTGAGGTCAAGAGGTTGTTTTGTGCTAAACAGTCACTATACATCTTGTTTTGCAAAAATCAGATTTTGACCACTAACACTTTTGATTATTTTGAAGTGCCTTCTAGTGTTAAAACTCTTTTGCAGGATTTTCAGGACATGTTTCCATCAAATATGCCAAGTGGACTACCACCTTTGAGGGGAATTGAGCATCAAATTGATCTCATTCCGAGAGCTTCTTCGCCCAATAGGCCAGCCTATAGAAGTAATCCACAAGAAACCAAAGAGATTCAAAGACAAGTGGATGAACTCATTAGCAAAGGTTGGGTAAGAGATAGTATGAGTCCTTGTGCTGTCCCAGTGATTTTGGTCCCTAAAATGGATGGGACATGGCACATGTGTTCCGATTGTAGAGCCCTTAATAACATCACCATTAAATATAGGCATCTTATACCTAGGCTTGATGATTTGCTTGATGAATTGCATGGTGCATGCTACTTCTCTAAAATCGATTTAAAAAGTGGATACAATCAAATTAGGATTAGAGAAGGGGATGAATGGAAAACTGCTTTTAAAACAAAATATGGTTTGTATGAATGGTTGGTTATGCCTTTTGGCCTAACTAATGCTCCTAGCACTTTCATGAGATTAATGAACCATATCTTGAGAGATTTCATAGGAAACTTCGTTGTGGTGTACTTTGATGATATTCTTATCTATAGCACTTCACTTGATTTGCATATTGTCATACCCTAATTTCGTCCGGGGATTATTACTTGATGACGTGCAATAAATGAAGTCCCGAGACGTCTCAGAAATCGAAAGGAAGCAGGCTTGCGTGATTCGTGAAATTTCGTAATGTGGCGGAAATCGAAAAGAGGTGTTTTTGCACAATCCGTGAGTTTCCGTAACTTCTTCGAAAGCTAAAAAAGAGTAAAATACATAATCCGTAAGGATTCGTAACCTTGCGGAAGGAAAATAGGTATCGTTACGAAATTCGTAAAGTTTCGTAACGTTACGGAAAAAGAATTACAAAAAAATAGAAAAGGGGGTGCATTTAGTAAACAGGGGGTGTAAATAGCAACCAGGCCCACTTGGGCCCTCCAGAAGATTCCTCCAGAAGGCTGTTGCTTCTGGAGGAAGCAACCTTGCTCGCCTGGGCGAGCTGGGCGACAAGCTTCTCCCCTATTTTTGCTATAAATAGGGGAAGAAGTGAAGAAGAAAAGGGTTCATCCCCTTAGGCACTTCTCTCTCTTTCGAATTTGCTGAGGAAAATTAGTTCCGTGAAGAAAATCCAAGCCGAGGCGCTTCCGTAACGTTTCCGTGAGAAATTACGCAAAGATTCTCGACCGTTCTTCAATGTTAGTGTTTAGCTCTACTGAGCTTTAAAAGATTGGCTAAGATTTTGTTAAAACATAAGCACTTAGACAATGAAGGAAAGCTGGAGTTGCTGCACATGATGTCCAACGATATGTCAAGGAATAAGATCGGGCTGCACAATGTACAAGGCAAGATAAAATGTCAAATGAAGAATTGAAGTTGCAGGATCCACGATGTCGGATACAATGTCCTGACATCCTGCCCGAGAATACTGGAGTTGCTGTACAATGCAAGATAAAAGTCAAGTGCAGAAGTGAAGCTGCAGGATCCACGATGTCGGACACGATGTCCTGACATCCGGCCCGAAAATACTGGACATATAAATCTGTTATATCTTTAACAGATTATTGTGCAGTTAGCAAGAGATAAGAAGATCTATCTTTAGGAACGAATTAAAAGATCATTAAAGTTCGAATTTCAAAGTAGAAGAGTTCGTTCAGGGATTAAAGAATAAAGATTAAAGATTCAAACTAAAAGATCAAAAGTTATCTTTTAGTTCTTTAACTGCAGATTTTTTGCAGAAGAAGATAGATCTCCTCCAGCACAAGCCGTTGCAGCCCAGAAACGCAAATTGCTATATAATCATGGAGGCTGCACGAGTTCTGTACGAAGTCCGGGATTGAAGAGTTAGTTTGTGAGTTTTTGGGACTTGAGTCTTTTGTGAGCCACCTTGATGGTACCCTAACATCAAGTGTTGGACCTATGTGTGTAGAGTTGATCTCTTGTGTCTAGAGTTGATCTCTAGTGTGTAGAGTTGATCTCTTTTGTTCAGAGTTGATCTCTGGTGTGTCTTTGATTTAATTGTAAACACGGGAGTGTGAGTGAGAGGAGTGAGCGGAGGTTCTCATATCTAAGAGTGGCTCTTAGGTAGAGATCGCACGGGTAGTGGTTAGGTGAGAAGGTTGTAAACAGGGGCTGTTAGACCTTGAACTAACACTATTGAGAGTGGATTTCCTCCCTGGCTTGGTAGCCCCCAGATGTAGGTGAGGTTGCACCGAACTGGGTTAACAATTCTCTTGTGTTATTTACTTGTTTAATCTGTTCATACCGACACATATAATCTGCATGTTCTGAAGCGTGATGTCGTGACATCCCGTACGACATCTGTCCCCTGGTATCAGAATTTCAATTGGTATCAGAGCCAACACTCGAAATCACAGAGTGAGATCTAGGGAGATAAATTCTGATGAACATGGAGAAAGAAGGCGGACCAGTGAACAGACCACCAATTCTTGATGGAAGCAACTATGAATATTGGAAAGCAAGAATGGTGGCCTTCCTCAAATCACTGGATAGCAGAACCTGGAAAGCTGTCATCAAAGGCTGGGAACATCCCAAGATGCTGGACACAGAAGGAAAGCCCACTGATGAATTGAAGCCAGAAGAAGACTGGACTAAAGAAGAAGACGAATTGGCACTTGGAAACTCCAAAGCTTTGAATGCTCTATTCAATGGAGTTGACAAGAATATCTTCAGACTAATCAACACTTGCACAGTGGCCAAAGATGCATGGGAGATCCTGAAAACCACTCATGAAGGAACCTCCAAAGTGAAGATGTCCAGATTGCAACTCTTGGTTACAAAATTCGAAAATCTGAAGATGAAGGAGGAAGAGTGTATTCATGACTTCCACATGAACATTCTTGAAATTGCCAATGCTTGCACTGCCTTGGGAGAGAGGATGACAGATGAAAAGCTGGTGAGAAAGATCCTCAGATCCTTGCCTAAGAGATTTGACATGAAAGTCACTGCAATAGAGGAGGCCCAAGACATTTGCAACATGAGAGTAGATGAACTCATTGGTTCCCTTCAAACCTTTGAGTTAGGACTCTCGGATAGGGCTGAAAAGAAGAGCAAGAATCTGGCTTTCGTGTCCAATGATGAAGGAGAAGAAGATGAGCATGACCTGGATACTGATGAAGGTCTGACTAAGGCAGTTGTGCTCCTTGGAAAGCAGTTCAACAAAGTGCTGAACAGAATGGACAAGAGGCAGAAACCACATGTCCAGAACATCCCTTTCGACATCAGGAAAGGCAGTAAATACCAGGAAAGATCAGATGTAAAGCCCAGTCACAGCAAAGGAATTCAATGCCATGGGTGTGAAGGCTATGGACACATCATAGCTAAATGTCCCACTCATCTCAAGAAGCAGAGGAAAGGACTTTCTGTATGTCGATCTGATACAGAGAGTGAACAAGAAAGTGACTCTGACAGAGATGAGAATGCACTCACTGGGAGATTTGAAACTGCTGAAGATTCAAGTGATACAGACAGTGAAATCACTTTTGATGAGCTTGCTACATCCTATAGAGAACTATGCATCAGAAGTGAGAAGATTCTTCAGCAAGAAGCACAACTGAAGAAGGTCATTGCAGACCTGGAGGCTGAAAAGGAGGCACATAAAGAGGAGATCTCTGAGCTTAAAGGAGAAGTCGGTTTTCTGAACTCTAAATTGGAAAACATGACCAAATCAATAAAGACGCTGAATAAAGGCTCAGATACGCTTGATGAGGTGCTGCTGCTTGGAAAAAATGCTGGAAACCAGAGAGGACTTGGATTTAATCCTAAGTCTGCTGGCAGAACGACCATGACAGAATTTGTTCCTGCCAAAAACAGGACTGGAGCCACGATGTCACAACCTCGGTCTCGACATCATGGAACGCAGCAGAAAAAGAGCAAAAGAAAGAAGTGGAGGTGTCACTACTGTGGCAGGTATGGTCACATAAAGCCCTTTTGCTATCATCTACATGGCCATCCACATCATGGAACGCAAAGTAGCAACAGCAGAAAGAAGATGATGTGGGTTCCAAAACACAAGATTGTCAGTCTTGTTGTTCATACTTCACTTAGAGCATCAGCTAAGGAAGGTTGGTACCTAGATAGTGGCTGTTCCAGACACATGACAGGAGTTAAAGAATTCCTGGTGAACATTGAGCCCTGCTCCACTAGCTATGTGACATTTGGAGATGGCTCTAAAGGAAAGATCATTGGAATGGGAAAGCTAGTTCATGATGGACTTCCTAGTCTGAACAAAGTACTGCTGGTGAAGGGACTGACTGCAAACTTGATCAGCATCAGTCAGCTGTGTGATGAAGGATTCAATGTAAACTTCACAAAGTCAGAATGCTTGGTGACAAATGAGAAGAGTGAAGTTCTAATGAAGGGCAGCAGATCAAAGGACAATTGTTACATATGGACACCCCAAGAAATCAGCTACTCCTCCACATGTCTATCCTCCAAAGAAGATGAAGTCAGAATATGGCATCAAAGATTTGGACATCTGCACTTAAGAGGCATGAAGAAAATCATTGACAAAGGTGCTATTAGAGGCATTCCCAATCTGAAAATAGAAGAAGGCAGAATCTGTGGTGAATGTCAGATTGGAAAGCAAGTCAAGATGTCCCACCAGAAGCTTCAACATCAGACCACTTCCAGGGTGCTGGAACTACTTCACATGGACTTGATGGGGCCTATGCAAGTTGAAAGCCTTGGAGGAAAGAGGTATGCCTATGTGGGTGTGGATGATTTCTCCAGATTTACCTGGGTCAACTTTATCAGAGAGAAATCAGACACCTTTGCAACTGTCAAGCACTTCCACATCTTTGGAAGTCCATGTTACATTTTGGCAGATAGAGAGCAAAGGAGAAAGATGGATCCCAAGAGTGATGCAGGAATATTCCTGGGATACTCTACAAACAGCAGAGCATATAGAGTATTCAATTCCAGAACCAGAACAGTGATGGAATCCATCAATGTGGTTGTTGATGATCTGTCTCCAGCAAGAAAGAAGGATGTCGAAGAAGATGTCAGAACATCGGGAGACAGTGTAGCAGATGCAGCTAAAAGTGGAGAAAATGCAGAAAACTCTGATTCTGCTACAGATGAATCAAACATCAACCAACCTGACAAGAGACCCTCCACTAGAATCCAGAAGATGCACCCCAAGGAGCTGATTATAGGAGATCCAAACAGAGGGGTCACTACAAGATCAAGGGAGGTTGAGATCGTCTCAAACTCATGTTTTGTCTCCAAAATTGAGCCCAAGAATGTGAAAGAGGCACTGACAGATGAGTTCTGGATCAATGCTATGCAAGAAGAATTGGAGCAATTCAAAAGGAATGAAGTCTGGGAGCTAGTTCCTAGGCCCGAGGGAACTAATGTGATTGGCACCAAGTGGATCTTCAAGAACAAAACCAATGAAGAAGGTGTCATAACCAGAAACAAGGCCAGACTGGTTGCTCAAGGCTACACTCAGACTGAAGGTGTAGACTTTGATGAGACTTTTGCCCCAGTTGCTAGACTTGAGTCCATCAGATTATTACTTGGTGTAGCTTGCATCCTCAAATTCAAGCTGTACCAGATGGATGTGAAGAGCGCATTTCTGAATGGATACCTGAATGAAGAAGTCTATGTGGAGCAGCCAAAGGGATTTGTAGACCCAACTCATCCAGATCATGTATACAGGCTCAAGAAGGCTCTCTATGGATTGAAGCAAGCTCCAAGAGCTTGGTATGAAAGGCTGACAGAGTTCCTTACTCAGCAAGGGTATAGGAAGGGAGGAATTGACAAGACTCTCTTTGTCAAACAAGATGCTGAAAACTTGATGATTGCACAGATATATGTTGATGACATTGTGTTTGGAGGGATGTCGAATGAGATGCTTCGACATGTTGTTCAACAGATGCAATCTGAATTTGAGATGAGTCTTGTTGGAGAGCTGACTTATTTTCTGGGACTCCAAGTGAAGCAGATGGAAGACTCCATATTCCTCTCTCAAAGCAAGTATGCAAAGAACATTGTCAAGAAGTTTGGGATGGAGAATGCCAGTCATAAAAGGACACCTGCACCTACTCACTTGAAGCTGTCAAAGGATGAAGCAGGCACCAGTGTTGATCAAAGTCTGTACAGAAGCATGATTGGGAGCTTACTATATTTAACAGCTAGCAGACCCGACATCACCTATGCAGTAGGTGTTTGTGCAAGATATCAAGCCAATCCCAAGATAAGTCACTTGACTCAAGTAAAGAGAATTCTGAAATATGTAAATGGCACTAGTGACTATGGGATTATGTACTGTCATTGTTCAGATTCAATGCTGGTTGGGTATTGTGATGCTGATTGGGCTGGAAGTGCAGATGACAGAAAAAGCACTTCTGGTGGATGCTTCTATTTGGGCAACAACCTTATTTCATGGTTCAGCAAGAAGCAGAACTGTGTGTCCCTATCTACTGCAGAAGCCGAATATATTGCAGCAGGAAGCAGCTGTTCACAGCTAGTTTGGATGAAGCAGATGCTGAAGGAGTACAATGTCGAACAAGATGTCATGACATTGTACTGTGACAACATGAGTGCTATTAATATTTCTAAAAATCCTGTTCAACACAGCAGAACCAAGCACATTGACATTAGACATCACTATATCAGAGATCTTGTTGATGATAAAGTGATCACACTGAAGCATGTTGACACTGAGGAACAAATAGCAGATATTTTCACAAAGGCTTTGGATGCAAATCAGTTTGAAAAACTGAGGGGCAAGCTGGGCATTTGTTTGCTAGAGGAATTATAGCAACTACAGCAATCTGAACGTGCCCAAACGAATCACTCAACATTAATAGCACGTTCACTATTAAGCCAAAACGAATTCGACCGTTGCTTCACACGCCCCTCTACATTCTTCATTCAAATTTATATCTGCTTGGCATTCGTGTTTTCTCCAGCATTTCCCAATAGTTTTCTGAGATTTACAAAATCATTCCAAACGCTCTGCTTTTCCATGGCTACCTCACCAAAAGAAACTTCCGCTCCTGGTTCACCCTCTGTACCATCATCTCCGCACCAGGAACAACCGGAATTCACCATTCAACCCATACAAATAATTCCTGGTCAAGCTTCTATCCCTGAGAAACTGGTTCCCAGAAGACAACAGGGAGTGAAGATTGCTGAAAACCCTAGCCTTGCAACAAGTCCTAGGGAAGTAGACACGGAGATGGACAAGAAAATCCGCGGTATTGTGAGTAGCATTCTGAAAGATGCTTCTGTGCCTGATGCTGAGAAAGATGTTCCAACATCTTCCACCCCAGATGTTTCTGTGCCTGATGTCAATAAAAATGTTCCAACATCCTCCGCTCCAAATGCTGAAGCCCTCCCTTCACCCAGTGAAGAGGAATCAACGGAAGAAGAGGATCAAGCCGCAGAGGAGACCCCTGCACCAAGGGCACCAGAACCTGCTCCAGGTGACCTCATTGACCTGGAAGAAGTCGAATCTGATGAAGAACCCATTGCCAACAGGTTGGCACCTGGCATTGCGGAAAGACTTCAAAACAGAAAGGGAAAAACCCCCCTTAAGAGGTCTGGACGAATCAAGACAATGGCACAGAAGAAGAGTACTCCAATCACTCCTGCCACATCCAGAAGAAGCAAGGTTGCTATCCCCTCCAAGAAAAGGAAAGAAATTTCCTCATCCGATTCAGATGATGATGTCGAACTAGATGTCTCGACATCTAAGAGGGCCAAGAAATCTGGAAGAAAGGTGCCTGGAAATGTTCCTGATGCACCATTGGACAACATCTCTTTCCACTCCATTGGCAATGTTGAAAAGTGGAAATATGTGTATCAACGCAGACTTGCGGTTGAAAGAGAACTGGGAAGAGATGCCTTGGATTGCAAGGAGACCATGGACCTCATCAAGGCTGCTGGACTACTGAAGACAGTCACCAAATTGGGAGACTGTTATGAAGGCCTAGTCAGGGAATTCATTGTCAACATTCCCTCTGACATATCAAACAGAAAAAGTGATGATTATCAAAGAGTGTTTGTCAGAGGAAAGTGTGTTAGATTCTCCCCTGCTGTGATCAACAAACATCTGGGCAGACCTACTGATGGAATGGTGGATATTGATGTTTCTGAGCATCAGATTGCCAAGGAAATCACTGCCAAACAAGTCCAGCATTGGCCGAAGAAAGGGAAGCTTTCAGCAGGGAAGCTAAGTGTGAAGTATGCAATTCTGCACAGGATTGGAGCTGCAAACTGGGTTCCCACCAATCATACTTCCACTGTTGCCACAGGTTTGGGTAAATTTCTGTATGCTGTTGGAACCAAATCCAAATTTAATTTTGGAAACTATATTTTTGATCAAACTGTTAAGCATTCAGAATCTTTTGCTGTCAAATTACCCATTGCCTTCCCTACTGTATTGTGTGGCATTATGTTGAGTCAGCATCCCAATATGTTAAACTACACTGACTCTGTGATGAAGAGAGAATCGCCTCTATCCCTGCATTACAAATATTTTGAGGGGACACATGTCCCAGACATTGTCCCGACATCAGGGAAAGCTGCTGCTTCAGGTGCTGTGTCCAAGGATGCTCTGATTGCTGAACTCAAGGACACATGCAAGGTGCTGGAAGCAACCATCAAAGCCTCCACAGAGAAGAAAATGGAGCTGGAACTACTGATCAAAAGGCTCTCAGAGAGTGGCATTGATGATGAAGAAGCAGCTGAGGAAGAAGGAGAAGCAGCTGAAGAAGAAGAAGAAGCTGCTGAGGAAGAGGAAGATGCAGCAGAAGAGACAGAATCAGATGATGATTCTGAAGCCACCCCATGATCATCAGACCTTTATTTTTACTTTTACTAGCTAAAGGGGCATGTCCCTTTGAACAGTTGATTACTATTGGTCTGTAATATTTGCACTTTAATTTCATGCATCCTACTTTTGCCAAATTTATGTCTAAAAAGGGGGAGTAATAGTATTATGCTTGCTATTATGCATGATTGATATGATGTATGGCAGTAGGAAACGATGTATGCATGATTTATGATTTTGAGGGGGAGTTGTATGTATACGATTTTGAGGGGGAGACTGCTGCTGATGATGAATAATGTAAGCTGCTAGAAGATGCTGCAGTAAGAGCATGAAGACAGGGGGAGCAGATAGCGGATGTCACATGAGATGTCTCGACATCCTGGAAAAGACTAGTAGCTGATAGAAGATGCTGCAGTAAGCATGGAGACAGGGGGAGCAGTAGCAGAAAGCTGATGTCACGAGAGATGTCTTGACATCCTGGAGAAGACTTGTAGATTTGCAACTTGAAGAATTTCCGCTGTGCTTGATTACTCTGATAATGGAAGTTGCTGATCCCACTTGCATAACTGCTCGTACCTGCTCAGGAAGTGTCTAAGTATGTTTTAGACAAAATTTGCCAAAGGGGGAGATTGTTAGTGTTTAGCTCTACTGAGCTTTAAAAGATTGGCTAAGATTTTGTTAAAACATAAGCACTTAGACAATGAAGGAAAGCTGGAGTTGCTGCACATGATGTCCAACGATATGTCAAGGAATAAGATCGGGCTGCACAATGTACAAGGCAAGATAAAATGTCAAATGAAGAATTGAAGTTGCAGGATCCACGATGTCGGATACAATGTCCTGACATCCTGCCCGAGAATACTGGAGTTGCTGTACAATGCAAGATAAAAGTCAAGTGCAGAAGTGAAGCTGCAGGATCCACGATGTCGGACACGATGTCCTGACATCCGGCCCGAAAATACTGGACATATAAATCTGTTATATCTTTAACAGATTATTGTGCAGTTAGCAAGAGATAAGAAGATCTATCTTTAGGAACGAATTAAAAGATCATTAAAGTTCGAATTTCAAAGTAGAAGAGTTCGTTCAGGGATTAAAGAATAAAGATTAAAGATTCAAACTAAAAGATCAAAAGTTATCTTTTAGTTCTTTAACTGCAGATTTTTTGCAGAAGAAGATAGATCTCCTCCAGCACAAGCCGTTGCAGCCCAGAAACGCAAATTGCTATATAATCATGGAGGCTGCACGAGTTCTGTACGAAGTCCGGGATTGAAGAGTTAGTTTGTGAGTTTTTGGGACTTGAGTCTTTTGTGAGCCACCTTGATGGTACCCTAACATCAAGTGTTGGACCTATGTGTGTAGAGTTGATCTCTTGTGTCTAGAGTTGATCTCTAGTGTGTAGAGTTGATCTCTTTTGTTCAGAGTTGATCTCTGGTGTGTCTTTGATTTAATTGTAAACACGGGAGTGTGAGTGAGAGGGAGTGAGCGGAGGTTCTCATATCTAAGAGTGGCTCTTAGGTAGAGATCGCACGGGTAGTGGTTAGGTGAGAAGGTTGTAAACAGGGGCTGTTAGACCTTGAACTAACACTATTGAGAGTGGATTTCCTCCCTGGCTTGGTAGCCCCCAGATGTAGGTGAGGTTGCACCGAACTGGGTTAACAATTCTCTTGTGTTATTTACTTGTTTAATCTGTTCATACCGACACATATAATCTGCATGTTCTGAAGCGTGATGTCGTGACATCCCGTACGACATCTGTCCCCTGGTATCAGAATTTCATTCAAGATTCATCGTTCTTTCTTCGTTTTCTTCAGTCTTCAATGGGTAAGTACCTCAAACCAAGCTTTTCAATTCATTCTATGTACCCGTGGTGGTCCACATTTTGTTTCATGTATTTTTATTCTCGTTTTCATTTACTTTTTATACCCCCTTTTGACGTGCTTAAGCCATTTATTTAAGTCATTTCTCGCTTAATCTAAAAATAAAATAAATTTCCACCGATCGTTTGAATTGTATCATCCGTTAATTTTGGTTAAAATGAATTCCGACCGTTCGGTCGTGCCGTAACCACATCGGAAATCAAAAAAGAGGTAAAATAATAATATAATAATCAAAAAATACCTTTTAGTAAAATAAAAGCGAAAGATCAATCAGACGTTTTCTCTTTGGGATTTCTCATTCTTAATCGAATTGACTAATTAACTAAAGTGAAACTAAGGCTAAAATCAACTCGCCTAGTCAAGCTCGTCCACAAAAATAGGATTTTGAAAATTTATCATTTCTGTTTCTTACCAAGTAAAATGGATCATTTTTAAGGTCCAACGCCTTAAAATGATCACCTTTCAAAGTAAAAGAATCACTTGTTTCACGCATAAGAAAGAACTACGTAGGTCTGATTTCCTCTCCAAAGGAGGGTACGTAGTAGCAAAAGCCCCACTTTTGTCGACCTCAAAAAATAAAAAGAAATAAAAGTTAAGATAACACAATTCCACAATTCTAAAAAATAGGCTGTTGTCCTTCGAGACAAACGTGAGAGGTGCTAATACCTTCCTCAAACGTAAATACAACTCCCGAGCTTAGAATTTTCATTTGGACCGGTTTCCTTCGGTTTTTCCGACGTTTTCCACAAATAAACGTTGGTGGCGACTCCGCGCACCTTTCCTCCTTTGGAAAGCACACCCGTGAGCCTCACCTTCGCTCGCCCGCAAAGGGCACGTTGCGACAGTTGGCGACTCCACTATGGACTTTTTTTGTGAGTTAGGCCTATTTTAAGGAATTGTGGATTTGCAAAACTTTGTGTGTGCATTTGTTGAACTGTGTAAAATGTAAATAACTGTTGTCTATTTTGCATTCTTTACACTGCATTCTAAGCACCCACGGGTTTGAGTAAAAAAGGGGCCCTATACCCGGGTTCATGGGAATTTAAGGAGTGGAGGTGAATCTATCATCATGCTAGGTCTCCGACTTGCTTGATAATAGTGAAACCTCGTCTAGAGCTTTCTCTCTTTATAATGTGTTGTCGCTGGTATTCCATACCGCCGCAATATTATTATCTTGAGTGATGATACCTCTAGAAAACAGCCGTGTGAGTTATGAATTGTTGGGGAGTAGTTATTAGAGACCCCTAGATATTGTCCTATAGGTTCCCAAATAGGGGCAAAGAGCAAACACGCTCCGTGCCATTCGTTCTCATGCATTTTTTGGTAAATAGCACTAGTTTATAGTCTTGCTAGTGATGTTTGGTTTCTTTAGAGTAATACGTAACCTTTTTAATACTACGTTGAGGCGCCATCATGCCCAAAACGTAGCATTAAAGTTGGATCTCTGCAGTTTCGTATGTGTGAATTACCCCTTTGTGTTGTTTTCTTTCCGTTTCATGCATGCGCATCTGCATCATACCGTCACACATGCATTGTATGTGGGTCTCGTGTTTTGTCATGGGAAGCCGGAAGATCCATATCGTCTTCTTAACTGCACACATGGGGCACTGCGCCCCCCAAATGCGCAATAAGGAGAGATAATTTTCCGGGCTCTCGTGTCCGTAAATGCATTCATATCATGCACCGCATAAACATCTCTTCAGCATCATAATGAACATATCATTCCTGCATTTGTCCGTTATCACATTCCCATTTTGCATAAGTCATTGCATCATCATGCATATGAGTTCAACATACTTTTTGTTTGCTCATACATGATCCTTGTATTTTCCTTTACAAAACAAAAACAAAAAAGGGAAGCATGAAAATTCATGATGCATTCTTAGTTGCATGTGTTAGGTACCATGAGCCAACCATGTTGGGATCATAAACCCATTTCTAAAAAAAAAAAAAAACACAAACAACAAAACAAAATGATTGAACATGGTACCTAATGCATGTCTAACTAAGAAAGGATGTTTCTTCGGGCATCTCAATCTCATAATTACATTTTTCCATGCATAGCATGCGTATTCCCGAGTCTTTCATCCCTATGAAATGTTGTTGAAGTATTAGCGATCAAAATTGCCATTCTCTGGGTTATGGGGTTGAACCAAGCTCGTGCTTTTACGAAAAGGTTCATCGAGTCAAGTTGAAGTATGGAAGTAACCATCTTGCAAAAAATTGGGGCAAAAGATGGATCGTGTTACATCGCTCCTTCGTCTACTGCCAAACACATTTAGGGTTGTCGATGTCCCTGTTACTTCCAGTTTCACCTTGACGGAGATGTCATGGACCATGTTGAAAATCTAAATTGATTCAACCCCATATCCTGTGTAAAAATTCGCAATACTTCAATTGTGCATCATTCGCGTATATCCATACTTTTCATTGGTTGCATTGCTCATTACATTCTTTCCTTGAAAAATAAAATAATAAAAAAAAGAGAACTTAATCATTGTTATAATAAAAACATGCTTTACGGTGCCCTTACCGAACCCGTGCTAAAGCTAGAGTAATGGGTAAAGTGGAGGAGGTGCAAGAGCAGATGAAGGCCCAACATGGAGGCCATGAAAGAGCAAATGGCCACAATGATGGAGGCCATGATGAGCGTAAAGAAGATAATGGAAGCCAATGCGGTTGCAATTGCCGCTACCAGCATTGTTGCTAAGGTGAACCCGACGTCCCCATCCGGCATCAACCAAATGAATCATCCAACCTCAAATATGGTAGGCAAAGATTTGGGAAGTATGGGCGGCCCCCATTATGCGCAAAGTCAAAACAAGCATGCCTTCCCACCATGTGGCTTGCCTCCTAACTATACACCATCCAATGTAGCGTACACTTCCAGTGAGAATGTCAATAACTCCACTCCCATACTCATTGAGAGCCGACAACCCCAAACTGATCATGCACATGTCTCTCAACCCATGGGTAAGACACATGAAATGCCCCACCACAATCTAGCCGACTTCGAGCCTTGCCTCGGATATGCCAC
This sequence comes from Glycine max, assembly GCF_000004515.6. Lineage (NCBI taxonomy): Eukaryota > Viridiplantae > Streptophyta > Magnoliopsida > Fabales > Fabaceae > Glycine > Glycine max. Next base: position 21,745,356 of record NC_038245.2, on the reverse strand, counting down.
TGAAGGGCAGGCAATTGGTGGTATACCCCTACAAAACCCTTTGGAGGGCCCTCGGTATCACCCACAACTACACCTCTTGCATTCCACGACAAGTAAAAACCCTCATGCTATGGCAAAAATGGGAAAGCTGGATCATCTAGAGGAAAGGCTCAGGGCCATTGAAGGAGGTGAAGATCATGCCTTTGCTAACCTAGAAGAGTTGTTCCTAGTACCCGATATCATCACCCCTCCCAAGTTCAAGGTGCTGGACTTTGACGAGTACAAGGGGACTACTTGCCCCAAGAACCATCTAAAGATGTATTGTCGGAAGATGGGGGCATACACAAAATGAGGAATTGCTGATACATTCCTTCCAAGAAAGTCTTACTGGGGTAGCTGTTACCTGGTACACCAACCTGGAACCTTCTCGAGTCCACTCTTGGAAGGACCTAATGTTTGCCTTCGTTAGGCAGTATCAGTACAATTTTGATATGGTTCCGGATAGGATGCGACAACAGAACATGTGCAAAAAGGGGCACATATCTTTCAAAGAATACGCCCAAAGGTGGAGAGACCTGGCAGCTCAAGTGGCACCTCAATGACGAAAAAACGATGACAATGATAGTAGACACATTACCAGTATTCTACTATGGAAAATGGTGGGCTACGCACCTTCAAAGCTTTGCGGATTTGGTCTTTGCTAGTGAAAGGATCGATGTGGGTCTGAAAAGAGGCAAATTTAGGCATCCCGCTTGGACAAATGAGAAAACTGGGGCAAATGAAGAGGGTGAGGATGAAGGAGAAGCCCGTGTTGTGACTGCCATTCCAATACAGCCAAGTTTCCCACCAACCCAACAATGTCATTACTCAGCCAATAACAAACCTTCTCCTTACCCACCGCCCAGTTATCCACAAAGGCCATCCCTAAAATCAACCACAAAGTCTGTCTACCGCACTTCCAATGATGAACATCACCTTTAGCACAATCCAAAAACACCAACCAAGAAATGAATTTTGCAGCGAGAAAGCCTATAGAATTCACCCCAATCCCAGTGTCATATGCTGACTTGCTCCCATATCTACTTGATAATTCAATGGTAGCCATAACCCCAACCAAGGTTCATCAACCTCCATTTCTCCGAGAATACGACTCGAACGCAATGTGTGCTTGTCATGGAAAAGCCCCGTGGCATTCCATTGAGCATTGTAGGGGCCCGAAGCGTAAGGTGCAAGGTCTAATTGATGCGGGCTGGCTGAAATTTGACGAGAATCACGTGTAAATCCTGACATTGACAAGAAATGCCACACATGGGGAAATTTTGAAAGCTGTTGTTAGATGTCTCTAATGACTCATCAGGATTTTCAAGTTTGTACCATTATTGTAAACCATAGCTACAATGTTAAAAGAAATGGATGAAGTTGATATCTTTGTCCCTCATCCTCTCACAAACGCATCTTTTCTTATTCAACTTTCACCGGAATATGGGTGCAAGCCATTGGTTTGTTTGCTCAAGCGACCTGTGCTCCTGAGTTTGGACTTCCAAGACTGTTCAATCAGAGATTACTCATCTTGCACGTTGTTGGGGCACCGTAAAACAACGAGTAAAGTTCAAAACAAATAAGTTTCCAAAATAAAAAAAAAAGTGTTCAAAAAGAAAAGAAGCATTTGATTGACTGTGTTTTCAAGACGTTCATGTGACCTCATTTTATCATCCTGGAAAGGTTGTCTTTTTAGAGAGAAGTGAGCTATCAAGAATAGGATGTTGGACAAATGGCCTCAGCTACCTTAAGAAAAAGGAGGGTTGAATTAAGATATGAAGATTATTCCCCAATTAAACCTTCAATCTCTTTTCGGATTAACGATGCACATAGGGACAACCCTTCCCTTGTGTTCAAGAATCCCCTACAACAAGAGACCCACGGTCTCTTAATCCCTTTTCAGAAATAAGAAGAAGAGAAGAAGAAATCTCTCTTAAAAGAGATAGATTGTAAAATGAAGATCAATCAAAATTCTTTATTGAATATGCAAGTGGTTGACCAAGGAATCTTTTTGAGAGGATAAGACAGTTCAGTTCAGAAAAACTCTTAATCTTTCGAGAGGATAAAACTGTTTGGGCAATGAAAACTCTCTTTAAAACATTTGAATGGCCATTCATAAAACATTTGAATAGATGTGACTCTTGGGAATTATATTCTGAAAATCCCCTTTGGTAATCAATTACAAGGCTTGTGTAATCGATTACAGGTTTTAAAAATTTGAATTAAAACATCTTCAACTGCTGGTAATCGATTACCAGAGAGCAAATCTCAATTTGAAATGATAGAATTCTTTGGTCAAACCTTTTGTTTGTTTTCAATTTGGAAACTTCTTCCTAAAGGTTCTAGAGATCAACTTGATCATATATCTTGATTTTCTTGGATTCTTGTCTTGAATACAACTTAGAAGCACTTGGTCCTTTAGCATCATCAAGACATCAAAACATCTTGCTTCTACATAGGAGTCATTTGACTTAATCCATCAACGGAAAAATCCTTCAACTATTTCTCGTCCTTGGAAAATTCTTTTTGCAAGAATCAGCTGCTTCTTCCTCACTACGAGGTTGTGAAAACAAGACAACAATTGGTACCTCTAAGCCCTACACTGGGGCAATGAAAGGCACCATGCATAAACCTCAAACGAACCCAGGGGCAGATTAGAAGTTCTCACCCAATAGGTTCCTTGCTACAAGGTCATGACGAACGACAATGATTGGTACCTCAAAGCCTTACACTGGGGCAATGAGGGGCATCGTGCATGAGCCTCAAGTAAATAAAGGGGCAGATCAAAAGTTCTCACCCGTTGATGTTTTTAAACAAGAAAAAAAAAAGGGAGACAAGCCCTGGAATTTCAATAGATTGATTAAACGTCAAACGGCTCCATTGTCGTCACTCCAAAATGGTCAAGTGACTAAATCAAACAGAACATACACTCTGAGGGAGTTCTCGAAGAGATTTGCAAAAGATAGGATAAGGTTGCATGAATTATCACCTTTTTCAAAAGGACAGTCAATCTATGTTTTCCAAAAAAAATTAAATCAAAATCAAAATCACAAAATAGGGAAAGAATGTCATGAACATTGTACAACTTTCCATTGCATTGCATTGTTTCATATGAGGTCAGCATTACCAAATTTCACAACAAAGGTTGCATGCGTCTGCATCCCTAAAAATCATGTTAACTGCATAGATTTCCTACATCTCGTGTCCAATCTTGTTGGATGACCGGCCCTCTCGATGGGCCGACCTCTTGTTTTCTCATAAAGGTGGACCCTTGGGTACTAGTACCTATCTTCTTCAGAGGACTACAGGTCCTCGCCATCAGAGGACTACACGTCCTTGCCTTCAGAGGGTCGCACGCCCTCGCCTTTAGAGGACTACACGTCTTCAACTTCAGAGGACTACACGTCCTCATCGTCAAAGGGTCATGTACCTTCACCTTTGTAGGGCTACACGCCCTCACCTTCAGAGGACTACACGTCCTCACCTTCAGAGGACTACACGTCCTCGCCTTCAGAGGACTACACGTCCTCGCCATCAGAGGACTACATGTCCCCCATTTTCAAAGGGCGACACGCCCTCACCTTTAGAGGACTATATGTCCTCGCCATCAGAGGGTTGCACGCCCTCGCCTTTAGAGGGCTACGCGTCCTCATTTTCAGTGTGCTCCATATCCACACCTTAGGAGAATATAAGGTCCTTTGCCCTTAGATGCTTAACCAAGACTTGCGCTCCTGGTTAAGGGGCCAGTAGTTTCCTTTCATCAGTTCCTGGGCCACCCCCTGATATTAGAGGGCGACCAACTGTGCGAGCACATCCAGAGAGGGAGGCTATCACGCATCTACTATGCATACCGGGGCAAGATTTGACCCGTGCCACTGCAAAAAGACGAGTGTGGATCATGCGCACCAACATGACCACTTTTACATGGATATGGATTACGTTGCTATTTAGTAACATTCTCCCCGGCGACCACAATGCCAATCTCCCCCTGCAGATGTATCGGTTGGTCTGTGCCGTCATGACATAGGTAAGCATGCACATGGTTCAATTGATTTCTGATGTCATCTATTTGTTTGCAGGGATCGCGCCCATAAGTCACCCAGTGGGCCCGAAGAAGTCCAACAGGGCCCTGGGGTTTCCAGCTCTGGTTACGGGCCTCTGTAGTCCTACAGGGTGCTCGCCCCCCCAGCGAGGTCATGCCATCGTGACATAAGTAAGTATGCACGTGACTCAATTGATTTCTGATACCATCTATTGTTTGCAGGAATCGCACCCACAAAGACACCCAGTGGACCCGGAGAAGTCCAACAGGGCCCTGGGGTTTCCAGCTCTGGTTACAGGCCTCTGTAGTCCTACAGGGTGCCCGTTCCCCCCGGCAAGGTCACGTCATCATAGGTAAGTATGCACATCGCTCAACTGATTTCTGATTTCATCTATTGTTTGCAGGGATCGCGCCTGCAAGACACCCAGTGGACTCGAAGAAGTCCAATAGGGTCTTGGAGTTGTCAAGCTCTAATTACGAGCCTCTGTCAATTCTACGGAGTGCCTGCCACCTCTAGCAAGGGCATTAGGCCCCCTACTAATCGAGCTTTCATCAAGATGTACTGCGTCCCCAAGCAGGCGCAGGGCGAAACACCATAGCAGTCTAGGGATGGCCGGCAGCAGGCAACAGACGCACCGCCATCACCACTAGAGTTCACCTCGGCTCATCCACAAAAAGGTTAGAGCGTTGCTTACGACCCATGGCCGACCAATAAGCGACCAAGTCCAAAGCCAAAGGTAAGCAAAGTACTAGGTCCGTGACCGACAAGCCATCATGCGTCCAGCTCAAGACGTTAAAGAAGCGCTACTAGGAGGCAACCTAGTACCTTTTAAATCTCTGCTTGTTATTTGATCACTTTTGTTTCTCAAGTCATAGTAGGACACACTTAGTTGCTCATGATCCTAGGAATTTAAATAAAACAAGCACAAGCTCGGAAAGTAGTCATACCTCACAAAATATATATATGTATGTTTAGGTAGAAAGATACCTTAAATATGCATGTATGTAGTCATACCTCACAAAATATATATATGTATGTTTAGGTAGAAAGATACCTTGGATATGCATGTATGTAGCCAAAAAAATACTTCACAAAACATATATATGTATGTTTAGGTAGCAAGATACCTTGGATATGCATGTATATAGCAAAAATATTATACGTATGTTTAGGTAGCAAAATATCTCATGGAAAAAAAGAGAGCAAAAAGAGAGCGAGCAAGAAAAGAATAAGAAAAAATAATAAAAAAGTAATAATAAAAAGTTGTCTAGCTAAAAAAACAACATGCTTTTGAAAAGAGATGACTTCCAACTTTTCTTTGAAAAAAATTTGTTGATCATAACTAGTTTTTGAAAAAATGTGTATACACCTGAAGGGTGAATGCTGTGAAAATTTTCCCGGACGCCCAAAATGGACTCGAACGAATGCACAAATTGATAAAAGAACGTATTTTGGAAACACTGGGTTGACTTAAATAGGGAAAATGAATCCTGAGCCCTAGTGTCACATGACCATAAAAAACTTGATGCTTGAGTGTCCACATAGGTGCATGCATGACCAGTTTTGCATAAAATTTCCTAATCATCATTGTTGCACGTGTATCGTGGAAATAATGTAGGAAATTCCCTTTATCCCCGAACCGCTGGCCAAACCCTGACATATATCATGACCAGCCGTTCTACAAGCCTTGAGCCAAAATCCCAGCTTACCATAAACCTTGACCCAGGGTGAGAATGTCAATCCTTGCCCTTGGAAGAAAACACAAAGAGAAGGAAAATTCCCAATCCAAGAAAGGGAAAAGACACAAAAAGAAAAGAAAATTCCCAATCCAAGAAAGGGAGAAGACACAAAACAGAAAGAAAATTCCCAATGAAAGAGTGGGAGAAAGCAAAAAAAAAAAAAGAAGGAAAATTCTCGATCAAGGATCAGAAGAAAACAAAAGAAATATGTAGAAAGGTCTTCGGACCAGACAATATCTGAACAATACAAAATTTTCACCAAGTAAACAAAAAAGAAAGGAAACCACGACCTAAAGTGGTCCTCTCCCTTTGATTGCCGACAAAATCCTGGGCGCTAGCGACTTTCTCGCCACGCACTAAACAAAAACAGAAAAGGAAAAGGCAAAAACACTCAAAGCCAAATTTCCCACCAAAAGAACCCATTCCCAAAATAAGTCCTATTGATCCATGATCACGCATGTAATATTTGATTTGATAGGAAATGATTTGCAAAATCAAGTCATGACATATCTATGGTTCGGAATTAGGATAAAACACTTACCTGTGTGAGATTGATACACTTTGAATGATTTTCTCCTATCTTTGTTGGACCCAGTGTTTCCTCTAAATGGTCGTTTAGAAATGAAATGCTAACATCCAAAATCTCATTTACGGTTATGAGAAAATTTCATCAGCATACTCTCCTTCCCCGATAGACACATTGTTTTTCATCCAAAAAGCATATGTTGCTCCGATCAGTTGGAAGTTTTGTCTCTTTACTAAAGCATGTTCGCATTTTGGTGAAGAAAACACCGAGACTATTTTTAGTCTCACAGTTGGCAAGAACTACGTAGGTCTGAGTTCCTCATCACACATTGAGGATACGTAGGAGCAAAAGCCCTGCTTTTGTCGACCACCCCACTTTTTGTTACCGTGTCCCAAGAGACCGGTGGCATGCGAAGCTACATGACCGTGGGATCCCCAAATCCGTATGTTCCATCATTTATCATTCGTATGTTATCTTGTTTCTATGACTTGAGGGACTAATGTTTGTTTTGTTGTTGCGATTGTCATTTGTTTTGTGCATACATGTCGTTTGAACTGTTACGTTAGTATTTACTTCGTTGTTGTCAATAGTGTTTTTTGAAATTCCGGAGTCATGTAGAGTTTTCCATTTAGGAACGTCGTCCTAAAAATAAAATGAACCAAAATCATGATAAAAAAAGGAAAGAGGCGTTGTGAATGAAAGTCATGTTCATAAAGAAAAGAAAAAAGGTTTTTATTTATACATGTATGTAAAGGGAAAATGTGTATAGAAGATCTTTGTGTGTAAATGATGTGTGGAAAGGAATTCTTGTGTGTGTGAGCAACAAGTGTATATGAAGAAACCTTTGTGTGAACCATAAGGGTATGTTGGGAAAAATAAAAAATCTTTGAATGTAAATAGGGTTTGTATATAGACCGTGTGACGTAAAAAGAAGAGTTCTAATGCGTGTACAGAAAAAGTTTGTCATGTATAAAAATATAGATGTACAAAGAAAGATTTTCCTCATAAAGGACCACAGGTGTATAGTTGTAGTGAACGTATATAAAAATAAAACAAAAAAGTAAAGAGAAAGAAAGACCGCGAAGGTCGACATGTTATAGTTAAGAAGTATAAATCATTCGTAAAGAGCAAACGCATCTTCTGGAAACAAGGGACTGATGCTAAGAGTTTATTTTCTGGAATGAACCGAGATAAGGATGGATGAATTCATTGAACTGATGAAAGAACATAACTTGGAAACGTTGGGTCTGTCTGTGTAAATTCTCAACCGTAGTATCACAATGCCATAAACAGGATGCTTGAGTGCCCACCTGGTTGTAGCCATGACTAATTTTGCACGTTGTTTTCAAATCATCATTGTCACGCGTGCCTTGTGGAGTAATATGGGAGTTCGGCCCGAGACTGATACCTTGACACCCAAATTTGTTGCGCCCCAGATATCAAGATTGGGTTCCCACAATAAAAGACCCCATTGAAACACAACCTTAGACCTTTTTGAACCTTGGCCTGTAAAAAAGGAATCCTCATTCTTTCCCCCGAAGCAAAGGACAGCGGAATCTCCTCAAGGGAGAGCAAATAGAACGCTAAACCCGATTTCCCAAAGAAAGGGATGGGGAAGGAAAAGTGAAAAGAAAGAAAAGGAAGAAATTGAAAGAAAGAAAAAAGAAAAATGAAAATAAAGAAAAGAACAGAAGAAAGGAAAGAAGGATTCCCAATCAAAGATCGAAATGAAGTGAAAAGGGAAAAGAAGCAATTCTCGATCAATGAAAAAAAGAGGACAGAAATTCTTCAAAGCCAGATTGCCACTCAGAATCATTCTTGACTGGCAATATCCCACCCCACATGAACAAAGAGGAAAAGACTGAAACACCCAGTTTCCTCTCCAAAAAAAACACTACCCTCGAGAAAATCCTATTGATCCGTGATCGTGCGTGTGATCTCTGATTCGATAGGAAATCGTGTGCAAAATGAAGTCCTGGTGCAGTTATGGTTTGGGAATAGGATAAAAACACTTGCCTTGTGAGTTTTATACACTATGAGTGATTAATTTTCAGCTTAGCCCGATGTTTCCTCCGCGTGTTCATTTAAAAGCTAAAAGTTGACATCCTGCCCTTCATTCTCGGTTACAAGGAAAATTACCCGTAGCACAAGTATATTGTTTCTCTAAGATATGGTGCTCTCGCGAATGATTTATTTTTCTCTGCAAAAAGCATGTTTGCCTTCTAGGTGGAAAAACCCGGTGGACCGTTCGGTCCCGCCACCCTTTTCCGGAGCCACATGAATGTTATTGCTTAGGGCTGTTCATGTGTTCTCCACTTTCGAGTTTGGAGCTGAGTTTCATGATTGCCTAAGAGAGGACCCTCAAGGCAATCCTTCATTCTCACCCTGTTCCAGAGCCACGTGAATGAATTGCGTTGTCATTCATGTGTCCTCCATTTTCGAGTTTGGAGCTGTGTTCCATGATTGCCTAAGAGAGGACCCTCAAGGCAATCCTTCATTCTCATCCTGTACTGGAGCCACGTGAATGAATTGCATTGTCATTCATGTGTCCTCCATTTTCGAGTTTGGAGATGTGTTCCATGATTGCCTAAGAGGGGACCCTCAAGGCAATTCTCCATTCTCATCCTGTTCCGGAGCCACGTGAATGAATTGTGTTGTCATTCATGTGTCCTCCATTTTCGAGTTTGGAGCTGTGTTCCATGATTGCCTAAGAGAGGACCCTCAAGGCAATCCTCCATTCTCATCCTGTTCCAGAGCCACGTGGATGAATTGCGTTGTCATTCATGTGTCCTCCATTTTCGAGTTTGGAGTTGTGTTCCATGATTGCCTAAGAGAGGATCCTCAAGGCAATCCTCCATTCTCATCCTGTTCCGGAGCCACATGAATGAATTGTGTTGTCATTCATGTGTCCTCCATTTTCGAGTTTGGAGCTGTGTTCCATGATTGCCTAAGAGAGGACCCTCAAGGCAATCCTCCATTCTCATCCTATTCCGGAGCCACGTGAATGAATTGCGTTGTCATTCATGTGTCCTCCATTTTCGAGTTTGGAGCTGTGTTCCATGATTGCCTAAGAGAGGACCCTCAAGGCAATCCTCCATTCGCATCCTGTTCCGGAGCCACGTGAATGAATTGCGTTGTCATTCATGTGTCCTCCATTTTCGAGTTTGGAGCTGTGTTCCATGATTGCCTAAGAGAGGACCCTCAAGGCAATCCTCCATTCGCATCCTGTTCCGGAGCCACGTGAATGAATTGCGTTGTCATTCATGTGTCCTCCATTTTCGAGTTTGGAGCTGTGTTCCATGATTGCCTAAGAGAGGACCCTCAAGGCAATCCTCCATTCTCATCCTGTTCCGGAGCCACATGAATGTTATTGCTTAGGGCTGTTCATGTGTCCTCCACTTTCGAGTTTGGAGTTGTGTTCCATGATTGCCTAAGAGAGGACCCTCAAGGCAATCCTCCATTCTCCACCTTTGTTCGGAGCACCATGAATGTCATTGCCTAGCGCTGTTCACGTGTTCTCAATTATCAAGTGTGAAGCTTCTGGTGATTGGGAAGCACATTATTCTGTTGTTTTGCATATCGGTTCCTTCGCCAAGTATGTGTATATGTGTATATGTGTATTATATTCGTTGTTTTGGTTGTTGTTTGCATTTTGTTTTGTGCAGAAGAAAAAAGAAGAAGTAGAGATGAGAGTCGTCATCACAGAAAGGGTAGGACGGACGAAATCAGTGTCCTATCTTTGCTTTCCTCTTATCTCCGATGAGAGGTAAGTAAAGAGGGGCAACTGTCATACCCTAATTTCGTCCGGGGATTATTACTTGATGACGTGCAATAAATGAAGTCCCAAGACGTCTCAGAAATCGAAAGGAAGCAGGCTTGTGTGATTCATGAAATTCCGTAATGTGGCGGAAATCGAAAAGAGGTGTTTTTGCGCAATCCGTGAGTTTCCGTAACTTCTTCGAAAGCTAAAAAAGAGTAAAATACATAATCCGTAAGGATTCGTAACCTTGCGGAAGGAAAATAGGTATCGTTACGAAATTCGTAAAGTTTCGTAACGTTACGGAAAAAGAATTACAAAAAAATAGAAAAGGGCGGTGCATTTAGTAAACAGGGGGTGTAAATAGCAACCAGGCCCACTTGGGCCCTCCAGAAGATTCCTCCAGAAGGTTGTTGCTTCTGGAGGAAGCAACCTTGCTCGCCTGGGCGAGCTGGGCGGCAAGCTTCTCCCCTATTTTTGCTATAAATAGGGGAAGAAGTGAAGAAGAAAAGGGTTCAGCCCCTTAGGCACTTCTCTCTCTTTCGAATTTGCTGAGGCAAATTAGTTACGTGAAGAAAATCCAAGCCGAGGCGCTTCCGTAACGTTTCCGTGAGAAATTACGCGAAGATTCTCGACCGTTCTTCAAGATTCATCGTTCGTTCTTCGTTTTCTTCAGTCTTCAACGGGTAAGTACCTCAAACCAAGCTTTTCAATTCATTCTATGTACCCGTGGTGGTCCACATTTTGTTTCATGTATTTTTATTCTCATTTTCATTTACTTTTTATACCCCCTTTTGACGTGCTTAAGCCATTTATTTAAGTCATTTCTCGCTTAATCTAAAAATAAAATAAATTTCCACCGATCGTTTGAATTGTATCATCCGTTAATTTTGGTTAAAATGAATTCCGACCGTTCAGTCGTGCCGTAACCACATCGAAAATCAAAAAAGAGGTAAAATAATAATATAATAATCAAAAAATACCTTTTAGTAAAATAAAAGAGAAAGATCAATCGGACGTTTTCTCTTTGGGATTTCTCATTCTTAATCGAATTGACTAATTAACTAAAGTGAAACTAAGGCTAAAATCAACTCGCCTAGTCAAGCTCGTCCACAAAAATAGGATTTTGAAAATTTATCATTTCTGTTTCTTACCAAGTAAAATGGATCATTTTTAAGGTCCAACGCCTTAAAATGATCACCTTTCAAAGTAAAAGAATCACTTGTTTCACGCATAAGAAAGAACTACGTAGGTCTGATTTCCTCTCCAAAGGAGGGTACGTAGGAGCAAAAGCCCCGCTTTTGTCGACCTCAAAAAATAAAAAGAAATAAAAGTTAAGATAACACAATTCCACAATTCTAAAAACTAGGCTGTTGTCCTTCGAGACAAACGTGAGAGGTGCTAATACTTTCCTCAAACGTAAATACAACTCCCGAGCTTAGAATTTTCATTTGGACCGGTTTTCTTCGGTTTTTCCGACGTTTTCCACAAATAAACGTTGGTGGCGACTCCGCGCACCTTTCCAACTTTGGAAAGCACACCCGTGAGCCTCGCCTTCGCTCGCCCGCAAAGGGCACGTTGCGACACATATTGATCATTTAAAATCTGTCTTGACTGTGCTTAGAGAATAACAATTGTATGCCAATCTTGAAAAATGCATCTTTTGTACTAACCATGTTGTGTTTCTTGGTTTTGTTGTGAGTTCAAAAGGAGTGCAAGTTGATGAGGAGAAGGTTAGGGCTATTCAAGAATGGCCTACACCTAAGTCCGTGACCGAGGTGAGGATTTTTCATGGCTTAGCAAGTTTTTATAGACGATTTGTGAAGGATTTTAGCACATTAGCAGCACCTCTCTATGAAGTGCTCAAGAAAAATGTTGGTTTCAAATGGGGAGAGAAACAAGAAGAAGCTTTCAATGTTCTTAAGCAAAAGCTAACTAATGCCCCCATACTTGTGTTGCCAAACTTTCAAAAATCTTTTGAAATTGAGTGTGATGCTTCAAATGTTGGGATTGGGGCTGTATTGATGCAAGAAGGCCATCCAATTGCTTATTTTAGTGAAAAGTTAAGTGGTCCTACCCTTAACTATTCAACTTATGATAAGGAGTTGTATTCCTTAGTACGGGCTTTCAAAATATGGCAACACTACCTTTATCCCAAGGAATTTGTCATTCATAGTGACCATGAGTCCCTCAAATATATCAAGGGGCAAGGCAAGCTTAACAAAAGGCATGCGAAGTGGGTGGAATTCCTAGAGCAATTCCCTTATGTTATCAAACATAAAAAGGGAAAAGGTAATATTGTAGCCGATGCTCTTTCTCGGCGTCATGCCTTACTTTCTATGCTTGAAACAAAATTGATTGGTCTTGAATGTTTGAAAAGCATGTATGAAAATGATGAAACTTTTGGAGAAATTTTTAAAAATTGTGAAAAATTTTCAAAAAAAAGGTTTCTTTAGACATGAAGGCTTTCTTTTCAAAGAAAACAAATTGTGTGTGCCTAAATGTTCTACTTGAAATTTGCTTGTTTGTGAAGCACATGAAGGAGGTTTAATGGGGCATTTTAGGGTCCAAAAGACTCTAGAAACATTACAAGAACATTTTTATTGGCCTCATATGAAAAAGGATGTGCAAAAATTTTATGAACGTTGCATTGTATGTAAAAAGGCAAAGTCTAAGGTAAAGCCTCATGGATTGTATACTCCATTGCCAGTTCCGGAGTATCCTTGGATTGATTTATCCATGGATTTTGTTTTGGGGCTGCCAAAAACAAGCAATGGTAGAGATTCCATTTTTGTGGTTGTTGATAGGTTTTCTAAAATGGCTCATTTTATTCCATGTAAAAAAGTTGATGATGCTTCCCATGTGGCTGATTTGTTTTTCAAGGAGATTGTGAGACTCCATGGTTTGCCAAGGAGCATTGTTAGTGATAGGGACTCTAAGTTCCTAAGCCATTTTTGGAGGACTTTGTGGAGCAAGTTGGGCACTAAATTGTTATTTTCAACCACTTGTCACCCATAAATCGATGGGCAAACGGAAGTTGTTAATAGGACTTTGGGAACTTTGCTTAGGACAGTTTTGAGGAAGAACTTAAAAACTTGGGAAGCTTGTTTACCCCATGTTGAATTTGCTTACAATAGAGCTGTTCATAGCACCACTAATTGTTCTCCTTTTGAAGTTGTTTATGGTTTTAACCCACTAACTCCTCTTGATCTTTTGCCTATGCCTAATGTTTCTATTTTTAAGCATAAAGAAGGTCAAGCAAAGGCGGACTATGTGAAGACGCTTCATGAGAGAGTCAAAGATAAAATTGAGAGGAAAAATAAAAGCTATGCTAAACAAGCCAACAAAGGGAGAAAGAAGGTTGTCTTCGAACCCGGAGATTGGGTTTGGGTGCACATGAGAAAAGAAAGGTTTCCGGAACAAAGGAAATCAAAGCTTCAACCAAGGGGAGATGGACCATTTCAAGTGCTTGAAAGAATCAATGACAATGCTTACCAAGTTGAGCTGCCCGGTGAGTATAATGTTAGTTCCACCTTCAATGTCTCTGACTTATCTCTTTTTGATGCAGATGGAGAATCCGATATGAGGACAAATCCTTCTCAAGAGGGAGAGAATGATGAGGACATGACCAAGAGCAAGGGCAAGGATCCTCTTGAAGGACTTGGAGGACCTATGACAAGGGCTAGAGCAAGGAAAACCAAGGAAGCTCTTCAACAAGTGTTTTCCATACTATTTGAATACAAGCCCAAGTTTCAAGGAGAAAAGTCCAAGGTTGTGAGTTGTATCATGGCCTAAATGGAGGAGTACTAAATGGCACCACTTTGTCTCAATTTTAGAGTGTTTAGTTTGTCTAAATAATGGCCCAATCCTTGTAAAGTTGGCTGACCAAAAATATGTTTTGGGTTAATCAACTAAAAGGGCTTTAGTTAGGTTTAGTTCAAGTTGTAATAAGGGCCCAATTGGCAACCTAGGCATCAGCCTTTTGGGAGACCAAATGGTGGCTGACTTGTTGGCTGTTGGGGGTGACTTTTGGTTGCCACAATTTCAGTTACACTCAGCCATTAAGTTCTTTTAATTCCCTAGGTTAATGGCATTAAGTTATTTTAATTCTAGGTTAGTGGGTCATTACTAAAATCGGATGTAAAGCTTCTATATAAGCTAAACCATTTTATCAATAAACACAAGTTGAGTTTTATTCAGAAAATTAGAGTTTACCTCTTTTATCTTAGTGAGAGTGATTCTCCTAAATTCTTGAGTGATTCAAGAACACCCTGGCTGTATCAAAGGACTTTCACAACCTTTGTGTGTTGCCCTCACCGGAAAGAGTGATTCTTTCCTTCCTTTCATCTTCAACCTTGTTCTTTCAAACCACAATTCCAGAAAATCCACTTCTGCGTAGAATTATCTCGTGGCCATAACTCCCATTTTACGCACTCAAATTAAGTGACTCTTGAGCCTAAATTGAATTTCAAAATGAGACCTTTCACCTCGTTTTGGAATCACCTCATTTGGAGCTCTGTAGCTTGAGTTATTGACATTTCTATATTTCTGTCCAGCCACCACTTAACCTACGTTTTACCATCCCATTAATCCATTTTATGCCAAGAACCACCTTATTAAGACCCACGAAATTAACCACCTTATTTTCCATCCTTTCCTTAATCAATTTCCACATTTTCCATCAAGGTTTAATCCTAGACGATCCTAAGTCAGCCCTTGTGCCATGAGGGTTCATATCACCTTCTAGTGTGAAAACTCTTTTGCAGGAATTTGAGGAGGTGTTTCCATCAAGTGTTCCAAGTAGGTTGCAACCATTGAGGGGAATTGAGCATCAAATTGATCTCGTGCCGAGAGCTTCTTGGCCTAATAGGCCAGCTTATAGGAGTAACCCTCAAGAGACCAAGGAGATCCAAAGACAAGTGGAGGAACTCATTGGTAAGGGATGGGTAAGAGATAGCATGAGTCCGTGTACTGTCCCGGTAATTTTGGTTCCAAAAAAAAATGGTTCTTGGAGGATGTGCTCCGATTGTAGAGCTTTAAACAATATTACCATTAAATATAGGTATCCAATACCTAGAATTAATGATTTGCTTGATGAATTGCATGGTGCTTGTTTCTTTTCCAAAATTGATTTGAAAAGTGGTTACAATCAAATAAGGATTAAAGAAGGAGATGAATGGAAAACTGCTTTCAAAACTAAATATGGATTATATGAATGGTTGGTTATGCCTTTCGGTTTGACTAATGCACCAAGCATTTTCATGAGATTAATGAACCATGTTTTGAGAGAATTCATTGGTAAATTTGTGGTGGTGTACTTTGATGATATCCTTGTTTATAGCACAACCCTTGATTTTCATGTTGCACACTTAAAATTGGTGTTGTGTGTGCTTAGGAAGGAACAATTGTATGCCAACCTTGAAAAATTTATTTTTTGCAAAGACCATGTTGTATTTCTTGGTTTTGTAGTGAGTTCCAAAGGGGTTCAAGTTGATGAAGAAAAGGTCAAGGCTATCCAAGAGTGGCCTACACCTAAAAGTGTGACCGAGGTGAGAAGTTTTCATGGCCTAGCAAGTTTTTATAGACGGTTTGTGAATGATTTTAGTACCTTGGCAGCACCTTTGAATGAAGTAATTAAGAATTTTTTTTTTCAAATGGGGGGAGAAACAAGAAGAAGCTTTCAATGCTCTTAAGCAAAAGTTAACCAATGCCCCCATACTTGCTTTGCCAAATTTTTCAAAATCTTTTGAAATTGAATGCGATGCTTCAAATGTTGGAATTGGGGCTATATTGTTACAAGAAGGTCATCCAATTGCTTATTTTAGTGAAAAATTAAGTGGTCCTACCCTTAACTATTCTACTTATGATAAGGAGTTGTATGCCTTAGTGAGAGCGTTGAAAACATGGCAACACTATCTTTATCCCAAGGAGGTTGAGATCCATAGTGACCATGAGTCCCTAAAATACTTAAAAGGACAAGGTAAGCTAAATAAAAGGCATGCCAAATGGGTGGAATTTCTTGAGCAATTTCCTTATGTTATTAAACATAAAAAGGGAAAAGGAAATATTGTTGCGGATGCCTTGTCAAGGAGACACTTTTTGCTTTCTATGCTTGAAACAAAAATGATTGAATTTGATTGCTTGAAAGAAATGTATGAAGGAGATGACACCTTTGGTGAAATCTTCAAAAATTGTGAAAAGTTTTCTAAAGATGGTTTTTATAAATATGAGGGCTATCTTTTAAAAGAAAATAAATTATGTGTGCCCAAGTGTTCTACTAGAAACTTGCTTGTGTGTGAAGCCCAAGAAGGAGGGTTGATGGGGCATTTTGGGGTCCAAAAGACCTTAGATACATTGAAAGAGCATTTTTATTGGCCTAACATGAAGAAAAATGTGCAGAAATTTTGTGAGCGTTGTATTGTTTGCAAAAAGGCCAAGTCAAAGGTAATGCCTCGTGGTTTGTATACCCCTTTACCAATTCTGGATTCTCCATGGATTGATTTATCAATGGACTTTGTTTTAGGGCTTCCTAGAACAAGTAATGATAAGGATTCCATATTTGTTGTTGTTGATAGATTTTCTAAAATGGCTCATTTTATTCCTTGTAGGAAATTTGATGATGTTAATCATGTGGCGGATTTGTTCTTCAAAGAAGTGGTGAAACTCCATGGATTACCAAGAAGCATTGTTAGTGATAGGGACTACAAGTTCCTAAGCCATTTTTGGAGGACCTTATGGGGGAAGTTGGGTACTAAGCTACTATTTTCTACTACTTGTCACCCTCAAACAGATGGACAAACGGAGGTCGTGAATAGGACGTTGGGTACCTTGATAAGGACCGTTTTGAGAAAGAATCTTAAAAATTGGGAAGTTTGCTTACCTCACATTGAATTTGCTTATAATAGGACTGTGCATAGCACCACTAGTTGTTCTCCTTTTGAGGTTGTTTATGGTTTCAATCCACTAACTCCTCTTAATTTGTTGCCAATGCCTAATATTTTAGTTTTTAAGCATAAGGAAGGATAAGCCAAAGCGGACTATGTGAAAAAGCTCCATGAAAGAGTCAAGGCCCAAATTGAAAAGAGGAATGAGAGCTATGCTAAACAAGCAAACAAGGGGTGCAAAAAGGTTGTTTTCCAACCCGAAGATTGGGTTTGGGTTCACATGAGAAAGGAGAGGTTTCCAGAGCAAAGGAAATCCAAGCTTCAACCAAGAGGGGATGGTCCATTTCAAGTACTTAAAAGGATAAATGACAATGCGTACAAGATTGAATTGCCCGGTGAGTATAATGTGAGTACTACATTTAATGTGTCTGACTTAACTCTTTTCGATGTAGATGGAGAAGCCGATTTGAGGACAAATCCTTTTGAAGAGGGAGAGAGTGATGAGGACAAGGCAAGGAATAAGGGCAAGGAACCTTTAGAAGAACTTTGAAGACCTATGGCAAGGGCTAGAACAAAGAAGGCCAAGGAAACTCTTCAACAAGTGTTAACCATGCTATTTGAATTTAGGCCCAAGTTACAAGTGGAGAAGCTTCAGATTGTTAATTGCACCATGTTCCAAGAAGAGTAGAGGGTGCCACTTTTGTTGAGTGATTTTATTAGCATTTTGTTAGTTGAAATAAAGGCTCAAACTTTTGTTAAAGTGGTTGTCAATTCTCTTGGGATTTGCACCACATATGGGCTTGTTTTAATTTAAAGAAATTAAGGTTTAATAAGGTGAAAACTCTAGGATTGTGGCTGCCTTTTGGCTGACCAAGGAGTTGCACAATTTTCCATATGTTTATGTGTCTTAATTCTAGTTTTAATTAGGTATAATGACACCATCAATTGTTGTTATCAATTCTAGTTTTAATTAGGTTTAATGACACCATCAATTGTTGTTATTGGTGATTATTTCACTTGTGTAACCAACTTGATGTCATTCATATTTATAGGCTGCACATTTTTTAATAAAAAAATAGACATTGAATTTGAGTTTTTAATCACCTTCTAAAGTGTGAGAGTGAATCTCCGTAGTTACTTGAGTGATTCAAGAAATTGGTTTATCAAGGAACACCACCTTGTGTGTGACACCAATTCCGAAGGAGTGATTCTTCCAACCCCCTTCTTCATTCTCCTTCTTCATCTTTCTAAACCTTCATTCTTTAATCCTACTTGAACACCATTGTTATCATCTTCATTTTCCATCCAAACACATTCAAACTTTGAACCAAATACCTTACATTCAACCCTCCATAAACTCGTCACTTTCTCTCTCATTCAATAAATTTCTTTAAAAAAAAAGAAAGAAAAAACCTTTGAAGATCCATCTTCAATCCTTGTGCAAATGGGTTTACATCAACTTAAGAAGGGAAGTCTTTGCTCTTAATAGAACATTTGATTTCCTGGCAATAGCTCAAGAAAGAAAAAATCAAAAGCAAGAGTTTTGTGTAGGAAAAGACCTAGTCAGTTGGCATGTCATTATTCAATCCCCTTCCAGTGATCAACCAATCCACTTTAGTGGCCATAAATTGGTGAAAAAAAGGTTGATCAGTGGAAGATGGTGGCAAGCAACAACACAAGGTGGCCGAATTGGTGGAGGTGGCGAGAGTGGTGTTCAAACTTTTACAAAAATGACATTCTGATGTGCCACATTTCATAATGAAAGATAGGGCCTTGTTGAAGACTAGTCCAGTCTTGGTAATGATGTGTTGTGTTAGATGCTCATAGAGGTTAGAGCTTGCACGTGCATCTTTTGGAAGAAAGCCCATGAGTTTTTCGATTTTTTATATGAATTCTAACCATTCTTGCTTGAAGGAGGAACTGGTTGCTTCTATTTCCTAAGCCTCTTTGATTGGCTTTGCTTGCAACTGCTTTACCATGTCATTCATTCCTTCCCCAAGGGGTGGACCCAAAATACAAGTTGCAAACAAATTGTGTTTGGAGATCAAGGACCGAACATGCACATGGTGGGGAAATGGAAATTGGGGAGAACATTAAGGGAGGTGTTGATTATTTTAGAGACAAAATTGGAAAAATAGTAAAAAGGAAACTTAACACATTTTATTTTTTGTTTATTTATTTATGGGTTAACTAAGTTTTTAATCCCTAAACATTTTTTGAAATTTCATTTTCAATCCCTAAAATTTTGTTTGACTAGTCAAGGTCTTTTAACTTTTTCCATTAAAGTTTTTAGTCCTTAAATTTTCGTTTAATTGATCAAGGTCCCTTAATTTTTAGAACCTTTAGTTTTTAGTTTCTAAATAAAAATTTGAATCCATTATTTTTATTTATTTAATGAGATTTTAAGGACTAAAAACTTTAATAGAAAAAAGTTGTAGAACATTAACTAGTCAAACAAAAGTTTAAGGACTAAAACTCTAATGACAAAAAGTTAACGGACTTTGATGGGTCAAATAAAAGTCCTTCGACTAAAAATCAAATTTTGAAAAAAATTTAAGAATCAAAAACTTAATTAACTCTTTATTTATTTTAATGGAAATTTAACGTTGTTTGTAAGCAAGGGTCAAAAGTATTTAAAGAACCTAGGGGTTTTAAGTGTAATAAGCTAAAATATTAGGTTGTGTGAAATTTAATTTTACTTTTTTATATATTTTTTTCAATTGTTAAATAAAAATTATTAAATGCTTTAAATATTTTGAAAGTATTAAATGCAAAATTTTATATTAATATTAAACATTATTAAAGAAATATTTTAGAAGAGTATGACAAAACTTGCTTGCATAAATACAGGCACCCAACAGAAACATAATAACTCTGGGATGACGACATGGTTAAAAAGATGCATCACGACAATGACAAAAAATGTCGACACTTGAAAGAATGATTCTTGGTCTTCGTCATTAGACGTCGTAGATCTAAATGTGAGTGTGGACAAAAGATAACTGGATATTGGATAAGACATAAAAAATGATGAATCAAATAACGGAACAAAATGATCACACCAAATAAGCACAGAGAAAGACACAAACACTATCATAAAAATGAAGCCAGAACAGAAGCATTTATAGTTCAATATGTTGACATATATTCCTATAGCACTTTAAGTTTTGAAGGCATGCAAAAATGGGGGATTTTGTTCTGAATGTTCTACTTGTTATCTGAAAAAAAAAAGTCAAAACTCTCAAGCATAATTACTTAATTTCAAGTTATTTATTGTGATTTAATTTTAATATGTAATGTTTATATATGAAGATAAAAAAAATATAAGATTGATTGGGTAGTTAAAAAAAGGAAAAAGTACGTTACGAGTTATTTACTTAAAGTTTAATTTGTCATATGTTCTTAAAAAATATTAAAAGGTAAATAATATTACAGGTCCGTGCCTATTAATTATTTTTCTTCCAAAGATTTGGATCCTCCAGTTTGCTTTGTTTGATTTTGACCAGTTACACTATTGACTTGCTCCTTTTGTTCTTCGACTAGCATTTGCAAATTTCGTTGAGCCTGACCATCAGAAAAAGTAAAAAGACAGTTATAAGCATATTTTATAGTTAATTTGGATTAACTTTTTAGTATTATAGGAAAAAAAGTAAAATAAATTAATCAATTAAATAAGTTAAACTTCTTACTTTTTTGAATTTTACTTATTTAACTCTTTCTCAAGTACCTAAAAATTTATAAGAATATTATTTTTTTTGTAAATTAATTATCTCAATTGAAAAGTTCTGATAAGATAGAAGTTAATGGAAACTGGAATTTCATAAAGAAATTAAAGAACAAATTTGAATGTATATACTAGAGTTCTAAAAATAATGAATAGTGGGAAAACAAAAATTCTCACACGCACCTTCAATTGTTCTTGAATACCTCTCTCAATCTCAAGTTGCAGTAGTCTTGATTCCTCAAGTTGCATATAGCTGCCAGAAGCATAATTCTAATGGCCATTACATTTTAGAAATTTGTATAAGGGGGCATGCATATTATAGTGAGAAAATAAGCACGCACACAAGCGGTACAATATAAATATTGTGGCATGCTATACTACATTACATTTTCTGTTGAAGTTCCGTGACCATGTCTCTGCCTTGGCTTTCTTTGTACCCCTCTATACAATGGAAACAAGACAATGGGTGGTAATTTATATCAACAGAAGTATATGCACAAATGTTTCAACCCTTTTTTTCTTAATTTAATTAATATTTGAGAATAACAAGCATGATATAGATGACAAAAATGATAAATGTGATTATATAGAGTACAAAAATGATAAAAGTTAAATTATATCTGCAGGGAACAGGAATTTACCCTTGGTAGTGTTTTGCATGTACATTGTGGTCCGATATTTCTGCACCGAAATTGTGTCAATTAAAAATATGGATAATCAAAATCAGTAATCCAGAATATACGAAATGGAAACATTACGCAATCAAATTCAAGAACAACATGCTAATTAGGAAGAAGGGGTGGATTTGAATCTCTCCCACTAAAAAAAAACTAAAAACACTTGCCTATAAAACAAATACACAATAATATTCAAGAACAACATGCTAATTTCCTTAAGAGAAGATTGTAACCTGCAAGTGACTTTTAACATGAAAAATGGTAAGCAACTTTGAATTCATCATCTGTAGCACTGCCTTGGGTTTTGCTTCTACAATTCATTAAAAGAACAAACATTAAATACAGCTCTTTATATATTTTTGGTGTTGTTCTCTTATCAAAATTAAAGTTTTACTATAGTAATTTGCATAATCAAGGTTTACATTAAGAATTAACATAGATAACTGAATGAGACTCCAATTATAATTGGAAAATAACACTAAAAACACTTTTAAAAAGCTGCATTTATGTTTTGTTATTTAATTTTAAGGTAAAATTACATTTTTGGTCTCTCTAATTGTTTCTAATTTTGATTTTAATTCTCATTTAAATTTATTCATGAATTTAATCTTCCAATGATGTCAAATTCTATAAATGTAATCCATAAGTTCAGATTTGAACATTGACGGTCACAAAGAAGAATTGATTGTCATGTGTCACACATTCTAATTGGACATGAAAAGGTGCACCCAAGAGTCAGTTCTAATATTTTTTTTTTCATCATCCAATCAAAACGTGACATATGAACGTCAACATTTTTTTGTGACAGTCAACGTTTAAATCTAAGCTTGGGAATTATATCTACTGGATTTGACATAATTGAATGACTAAATTCGTAAATAAATTTAAAGAAGGATTAAAATCGAAATTAAAGACAACTAGGAGGACCAAAAATATAATTTTGACTAATTTTAACTTAACTTACTTTGAGGACCACCAAGGCTATTGACCGCCACAACAAATTGTTCATGTAAATCTTTGGTCCATTTTATTCTGTTTTTCCTAGTTGGAACCATGCCAGAAGTAGCACAAACAACCTCAACCTGAGAACAAAAAGCCAATAGAGAATTCATAATTCTCATTCAAAAATCAAAATTAAAACACCAAATAGCAACATTAAACACCATTTACACCAACCTCATTAACTGGGGCAGAATAATTACTCTCCAAGATGTTGTTTTCGTGTCTGAAATGCTCATAAAGTGACACTTCATGGCAAGGAAGTTCACTATATTCACTATATGTGTCACAAAACGTGTCTTCATCACTGGACAAGAAAGAATCAACAACACTTCCGAATAATATTGGAGCAGAGTTGTCCCCAGAAGATTGACACAACAAGTTTTGTGAATCGAACTTCAAACACGAAAATTGAGCATCAAACACATGTTGTTGGAAGTTGAAGCTGTCTGTTTCTAAGCCTCCAACGTTGGCTACACTGCTGTGTTCTCCGTTTGACACCTGCGAAAAATGATACATGTTGATTTGTCAAACTAGCATTTCTTAAAGATGATGTATAGTTCTAGTTTTGGTAAGTGACTTGTTTTAGTTCTTTGATGTTTTTATATATAAACATATGCTCAAGCAATAGTCACTGTTGTACCTTTTATATTGGCCTAATTTTGCAATTATCTGAAGATAAATAACATGCAAGTGCCTAGATTCTATAATTTAATACTGTTATTTTAGTATAGGCATCTCAAATAATCTTATTTAAATTGGATAAGGTCATTTCTGTTGTAGGCAATAATTTTTTTTTGAGTTTCGATCCAGTCGAACTAAAATATGAGACTTATGATTAAGTTAAAACAATGTCATTCGTGTATAATGATTTTAATATAATACTATATTTTAACTCCGTGTTAACCTTGTCTAATACCTTTATTCATTGTAGTTTAGATTAAAAAAAAATCAAGAGGAAAAAAAGAAAAAAAGAAAAAGAAGAATAAAACAGGAGTATTTGTACTACTTTCATAGAGGAATTCGTTCTTGTAGTACAGCATCTCTGTTGTGGGAGTACAACCTATAAAGAATGAAAGAAGATTTGTCAAGAGTGTAATAAACACAAAATTAAGATGGAATACTTTTTTGTAATTTCTTTTAATTAAAATTGAATTTTACTGTAGTAATCTACATAGTAAGATTTGACATTAACCATCGACGTTAATTAACTAAATAAAATTTTAATTGACATACTCCGTGCGAGTGTATGAGAAACAAATTGAACACTACACACTAATTAATAGATAAATAAAATAGTAATTAATACAAAAACTGCTAATTGAAAAGAAATAGTCATGTTTCTATTTTCCAATTTAGCAACAAAAATAACAGAGCATCATGATAGTTAAAATCAAGGATAAAACACTTACAATATTATACTCCCTTTTATCCTCTGTTCCCCATTTTCAACGACATTGTACGATTTTCTTAAAATAAAGTATTAAAAAATTTATTATACGATGCATCCGATAATATAATTTAAAGAATTCTGTATAACGCGGTAATCTCTATTAACCAATTAAAGAAAAGGGCTTGAACTAGGTACTTTTAAAAGATGATTAATTTACAATGAATTGAATTAATTCAAAATTACCTTAAAATTCAATTCAATAATTAATTTGTTCAACATGATTCATGAATTGAATGACTTAAATCTGAGTAAGAATTGAGCTATAAACAATTTTATTCATTTAATCCTTCCTAACGGGAGCAGTTGAGACAGGTTCTTTCTTTGCCACAACCTTGCTGTGGATTTGGAAAGTTCGTAACTCTAAGATCTTTGATGACAACGTCTGGTCCTTGTGGATTATCGTCAAGAAAGCAAAACCTATGCATGATGCTGCTGCTTCCTTTTTTTTTTCTGCGTTGGATGCTACCAATTTGCCTATCTATGTTCGTTGGTCTCCTCCACCTCAGAATTACATCAAGCTTAATACAGATGGATCTTCTCTTGGTAATCCTAGGTTTTCTGGTTTTAGAGGATTGTTTTGTGATTCATGTTCTCTTAGAGTATAAATATGAGGTAAAATTTTACATTGGATTGAAATGAGAAAGTTAAACACTCTATAAGTGAGGAAAAAACATGTAAACAAATCTTATGATTTTGAGTTAAAATGTCGTATCAATTTTATTTGTGTGATTGCTCGGTGATCCATTGATTAAAATCTCTCGTGTATTTAACCCTCTTATGCACAACAATTAATATCAGAATTAATAAATTTGGTGACCAACTCGTCGTCTCCTTGACACATGAGTTCATATATAAAGGTCAAGTAGCATGTCCTATTGTTGCATAATAGGGGAGAGCGCAACAGTGCAAGATACTTACTAGAACATGTTGAGGGCAATGGTTAGACAGGTTGGGGTGAGTACCGTGTTGGCAGTAAGGCCAATTAGGTCAGTGCCTTAGGCCCACAAATTGAAAAGTTATTAATAGTGTAAATTTTTTGCTATAATAATAATGTAGATATTTGAGGGACACACAATCATGAGTAAATTGCAGTAAATTAAAAATACTTAGTAGCAATGAGATATCATCATTAATTTTTCAAATTCCAATGTTCACATAATCATTGACCAATGACCACAAAAATTTTCAAGTTACCTTTTTTAATGATATATTGAGGGTAAAGTTTTAATAACAATATTAATTTATGATTAATAATAAGATTTTAATTGAAAGAAAAATCATTTTGATGATTAATCATTTCCAATATTATACCTTAACGGTTATTTTTTTTTTTATCTCTATATATACATTATAAAAATTAATATTTTCAAGTCATTCTCTTCACTATTTCATTCGTAATCTTTTTTCTCTTTTTTTCCTCATTTTTCTATTATTTTCTTAAGACTTTAAGTGAATTGTCAGAGTGGATAATTGGTATCAAATTGTTGCAATAGAAAACATTCATGCGTAATTTTTTTATTTTCAGGTTCTATCGTTTCAACCCTTTCTCTTTTTTATTTTATAACATTTTGATTTATAAGTTCTTATTGTTGTGTTTTCATTTTATTTTCTTCTTACACTTTTAGAATTGTGATAGTATTAAATGTCAAATAAGAAATATGAATCAGGTTTTGAAAAATTAAAAAAAAGAGAGAAAAATTGAAAATTGAATTCAATATCAATATGGTGTTCTTGATAAATTTGTTATTATTCATAAAAAAAAGATATAGGAATAAGTACAATTGATGAAAAATTATAAAAATAATTACTTGTAGATAACATTGAAAATACTGATAGTTTTAATTTCAATCAAGAACAAAAGAATTTATAGGTGAATACTTTATTAGAAGAAAATAATGAACATAGTAACACCCCAAGTGAAGTTCCTAAAAATATTTATGATCCAGGAAAATAGAAAACTATTGATGAAAAATGTAGAGATTTAAAGATAGAAAAAAGTCCAATTAGACATAACAATTTACAATTTCCAAAAAAGATAAAAATAATAGACATTTTAATTTATCCTTTTATCAAAGAATATTATCAAATGGAGAAAAATATGATAGGAAATGGATAATTTATTCTAAAGATTTAAATAAAGTGTATTGTTTTTGTTGTAAGTTATTTTGTTCAAATGATATTAGTCAATTAGTAAATGAAAGGACTAGAGATTGAAAAAATCTTAGTTCAAAAGTCATGAGACAACTCATGAACATATTAGTAATATGGCCTAATGGATTGAACTAGAAAAAAGACTATACATAAAAAAGTTACAAGAACAAATTAATAAATAAAAGGAACATTGAAAAAAAGTTTTACTTAAAATTATAGTTATAATTAAATATCTTTCTAAAAATAATCATACTTTTCGTGGTATAAATGAGAAGATATATGAAAAAAAAATGATAACTTTTTGAATTTGATTGAAATATTTATAGAATTTGATCCAATTATAAAAGAACATGTGAGATGCATAAAAAATAGTGAAATTTGTGCTCATTACTTAAGTAATACTATACATAACGAACTTATAAAATTGTTAGTCTTCCAAATAAAAATAAAGAAAGTTAAAGATGCAAAATATGTTTATGTTATTCTTGATTGTAAACCTGATGTAAGTCATAAAAAAACAATTGACTATTATTTTTTAGATGCATTGACGCATCGAATTCTCCAATAAAAAATAGAAAAACACTTTATAGAGTTTTTATAAGTTTTTGATACACTAGGAAAATGCCTTTTTGATGAGCTTATTAACATTTTGGAAAAAATACAAGCTTGATATTAATGATATAAGGGGACAAGGTTATGATATTGGATCTAACAAGAAGGGTAAAATTAAGAAGTGCAAAAAAGATTATTAGTTATAAATTCTACAAAATTTTATACGTCATTTGGATGTTATTATTTAGATTTAGTCTTATATGCCTAATTTATCTCCTGGAGCTATTTCTTTTTTTTTTTTAGAGTTCTACAACACATTTATTCTCTATTTACTTCATACACTAAACAATGGAAATTTTTGCAAGATAATGTATGAAAATTTTCTATTAAATCATTATCTCAAACTTGATGGGAGAGTAGAATTGAAAGTGTCAAACCAATAAAACTTCAAGCACCATAGATAAGAGATGTTTTGCTTCAATTATCAAAATATAGTGAAGATCCTAAATTAAAAAGTGAAGCCCTATGTTTAACAACTTATAAGATTAAAAATTTTGAATTTTTATTAGGAATGAATATTTGGTATGATATTTTCTTTGTTGTTAATTTTGTTAATAAGATTTTACAATAGAAAGATATGCATATAGATGTTGTTATAGATAATTTAAAAGGTTTTATTACTTATTTAAAAAATTATAGGAAAAATGGATTTACTTTGGTTTTGGATTCCACAAAAAAATTAGTTGTTTAAATGGATATAAAGCCCAAATTTTGTGAAAAGTATATAATTCATAGAAAATCATACTTTGATGAAAATGTTAATGATGAGATCACATATTTAGTTCAAGATTTTGTTTGGATTGAATATTTTATATGCCCAGTGGATCAATCTATTTCTTTTATTGAGACTCGATTTGAGCAGATTTTCAAATATGAAGCTATTTTTGTTTTTTATTTGAATTTAAAAATTTTAAAACTTTAAGCGATGATAAATTAAAAAAATATTGTATTAATCTTGAAAAAATTTTAAGATCTAGTTAACATTCAAATATTGATGGTCTCGATTTATTTTCAAAATTAAAAGTATTGAAAGAAATATTAAAAGAAAAAGTTAGCACTCCAAACGAAGTATTAAATTGTATAAAATGATTACATTCTTTCCCATGTGTGACATGTGTATATTGCTTATAGAATATTATTAACAATACCCGTAACAATTGCTACTATCGATAGAAGTTTTTCAAAATTAAAATTCTTTAAATCTTATCTAAGATCAACAATGTTACAAAATAGGTTGAATGAATCAACTATTTTATCTATTAAAAGTGAAATATTAAAATTAATTAATTATAAAACATTTAAAGATAAATGATTTTGCATATCAAAATGTTAAAAAATTAACATAAAAAATAATAATTATTTCATTTATTTTTTATAGATATTTTGCTTTAAATCCTAATTTATCTAGACACAACCCTGGCCGGACAATCACAATTAAGTTTTAAAGATGATCATTGGATACTTATAGATTGAAAAAGTCTTTCTCACTTGAGAGAGATTAAAGATAAAAAAGTTAACAACAATATAAATGAAAAAATAATTCATAAAATGATTAAGTGTAATATTAAATTCAGTTACATAGTTATTCAGTGTTCCATTGGAAAAAAAAAATCTCTGGTTATATGCACAAGATGTGGCACTAGCTTAGTGGATTTTTCTGGTTTTGGACATACGTCTAATGTTGATGCAGAATTGCTGGCTATTGATCAAGGGTTGCTGCTAGCTTGGAATTCTGGTTTTACACCCATCATTTGTGAAGCAGATTCTATGACGGCTTTGCATTTGAACACGAAGGAGGATTCAACTCTTCCATCCTTACGCTGTAGTGGTTAATCAAATTCGTTCTTATTATATTGACAAACTTTGTTCTCTTTCTTTTTGCCATTTTTCTAGAGGAAAATGACAGTCAGATCCAAAAATTTTTGTTAGTGAGGTAAAAGAAAACAATATATTATATCTTTATAGAAGAAAAATATTATATATTTTTATCAAATATATAATTTTTTAATTACATATATAAGTTTTTACAAATTACAATCGACTTAAAGATGTGTGTTTCTCACTGATTTTATATATATGCTTGCTATTATAAGAGTAAAATAACAAAAATAAAAAAAATTAAAAGTAAAATTAATACCAATTTATAACCCTTTTTATCTCTTAGCTATAATTTTCTACATAAAATATTACCTTTGAAACAACATCTATTTTTTATGAGAGCAAAATATTTTTTTTTATCAAATACATATAAAAAAAAATTATTTTGGGGGCAATTGTCCCCACAGTTTCTAACCTATATCCGTTCCCCGTTGCAGAGCTTGACAGATAAAATCTCTTTTGTAATTTATTAATAACACTACTCAGATTATTTATTTTACAATTTTATGCCTTTTTATTGCCGAGCTTATTATGCAGTGACAAAGCTTTGACTGTATTTTTTTTATTTTATTTTACACCATCAAATCTAGTTTTATAGCGATTTTAAAAGATTGGGAATGTAATGTGTTATGCAACTTTAGACAGGAAAAAAAAGTTTAAAAAATTGTAACTATAAAAATCAAAATTAAATATTTTTAACTATTGAGACTAAAAAGATAAGTTGTAATTATAAGGGATAAAAATGATAATTAAACCTATTTTTTAATACCTATATATATTATAAATTATTTGAGTTTAATATTTATAGTCTATTTATGTAAAATATTTTATTTTATAAATCATAAAAAATTATGGTAAGTATGAATTTTAAAACTATTATTCAAAAATTAATAAATTTATTATTGAAGATAAATATATATATCTAAAATTTAATGTATCATATTATCAGTAAAAAATTATTTTTTATTTTAATATCATATTTGTTGTTTATTAGAGGGGATTGTTAACTTATTTCGACTAATTTTTATAAAGGATAAGTTACTCATCAACATCTTTTCTTTTCGACAAAAAAACTATTTCTTTATTTAAAAAGTAATTTAAAATAAATGATATTTTTATTATTTTATCTAAGACTCTCTCTCCAATCAGTTTTTTTATTATTATTTTTTGTATAAATCAATCTTATCATCCTAAATCTTCCAAAATTACACTTTTTTCTAATTTTTGTTTTTTCTCTCTCTTCCCGGAGCTCTCGTCTGAACGCCATAAGCTTTTCTCCAATTTCTTCTCAAAACAATTGCACCAAATTGTTTTCCCCACAAAGGTACGTTTCCTAATTATTCAATCTTGCTTTTCAAATGGCACATAATTGCAGCTATAGTATTTATCTATAATCTGAACTCTCGGTCCGTTTTGCACATGAGACGTTATTGTATTTAGTTGCGGGCTGCTGCTAATACTTTTTAATGTGGTATTTACAACTTGTAATTTTGTTTGGTTTTTTGGTGATGTCTAGTTTCTGACCATTTTTCTTTTTGAAATATTCAGATTTAAACTAAGATCAATATGGCTGCCAAAGAAGGAAATGGTGTGAATGGTTAAAGAGAGAGAAAGTGTCTATAGATAAAATAAAAAAAATATCTTTTATTTTAAATTACTTTTTAAAAAAAGAAATAGTTTTTTCTTAAAAAGAAAAGGTGTTGATTTTTACCTTACTCCTTCATAAAAATTAGTGAGAATAAGTTAGTGATCCCCTTTATTAAATTGTTAATTAACAAGTCCTAATTAAAATTAAAGACTTGTAATTATTGTGAATAAGATATCAATATATAATTTAAATATATAAATATATATGTAATGATATTTATTAGATAAAAATTAATAAATCTCATTTATTAAATTACTTATATAGATGATATATACCTGGATATCATCATTGAATTGAATTCTCAATTAAGAATTCTTAGTGACTAATATTACTTTAATATATTAATAGGAAATTCTTAAGAAGAAATATAATATTTTTTTTTACTTAGTATGAATGACAAAAAAATATGTGCCCGTGAACATGCGTGGATAAAATTTGTAGTGAATATGAGATGGATAGTGCACACATATGGATATATGATACTCATACATGCGGGTATCGCTACCTGAAAAATTACCAAAATAATCTCTCTCTCTCTTTATATATGTATATATATCAATTGAAAAGTAAGGTTGTTGAAGAGTAAAATATCAATTGCAGAATGTTTTATTATTTAGACTTAGGGAATTGAACAAATGTTTTTATTGGACTTGTATTTTAGATAGACTAATTTTATTTTAACTAATGTTTTAAAGAGACTAATGTTATTTGAATTTATGCTTTTGGTGTTATGTAATGATATGTTTTAAAGAGTGTAATTCTCGTGAAGTTGTTGAACATTATCTATATTTTTCTTTGTTTTCCTAAAAAAAAAGATTTTTTTTAATTTTATTTTTTATTATCCATGGATATCCACGAGTTTGCAAATGTCCGCAGGTAGTTGCATACATGGGTACTCGCAGTTTCACGGGCGGTTATTTTAGCACATGAGGCGGGTAGCAATTATATACTACCCGTGCTCATTGTCATTCCTAGATCTAAGATTATATAATAATTAATAAGTTATTTATAATATTTTAATTTCAGTAACCTAATTACTTAGGATACTAGTTGAATGAATGTTAAATATGATTAAATACTTTTAGAATTAATGATTAATTAAGAAGGAAACCATCAACTCTAGGTAATAAGTTTGAACTATATGATATAATTAAGACTTTGGTCAATACAATTGAATGAAATAATTTCTTAAGTCATTCATTGATTAAATATAATGTGTTAACTTATTAGAGTTTGATGGTAATATTATATTCTAAAATTAACCTTAGTTGTAAATGATGAAGTTAAATATTTCATTATTCTTCTATTAGTTCTTGAAGGTAAAAGATGTTACTTCATTTTATCTCGATATTAAGGGGTATTGTTAGACACCTACCTTGATTAGTAAATTAATTATGATTAATTTAATATTAATTTATTATTGAACTTACGAGATCACGCACAAACGAGTTTGACAATAATATTATACTCTAAGATAATTTCTTAAGTCATTCATTGATTAAATATAATATGTTAACATAGTAGCGTTTGACCGTAATATTATACTCTAAAACTAATTAACCGTAGCGGTAGATTATGGAATAAAATATTATATTATTATTCTATTGGTTCTTAAAGGTAAAAGATGTCACTTCATTCTATGTATATATTAAGGAATGTTGTTAGACGCTTGAGTAGTAAATTAATTATGATTAATTTACTATTGAACCTATGAGATCACATATAAATGTGTGTTTCAATCTTTATAAAAGAAAATAATTTATTTGATAATTGAATTAGAGAATTTAATTTAATTAAATGAATATTTTAGTGTAATATTATTATATTCTTTGTTAGCATCAAGACTATAATTAATATAAATAAAGTATTATTTTATAAATATAAAAATTGTCCACAAAATAAGAATAGTATTATATTAATGGCTAATATAAAGAGTAAATCATCATGTGACTAATTACACTAACTAGTCATGTGATTATTTACGAACTATTTTTGACTTATATCATGAAATTTTTTAAAATATAAAGATAAAGAGATTTAAAATTATTTTAAATAAAATATCTTTTTTTTAAAAGATCCAAATTCATATATAACTCTATAATATTATAAATAGAAGCATATGTCTAACACAAATTAAAAAAAATGAAGTCTAATTTCTAGGCATAAAAAATAGAAATAATTTTTTTTTTAGAGTTTCACTCATCCGGATAGCAAAGATTAATATGTTGATATATGTAATGTCTTCATTTTATTAATGGAAGTAATGGAATAAAATTTGTGTTGTTCAAGAATACGCTTTCCGGAATATTTTGAATGCAAAAATAGATTATAATCTTTGGATGCAAATATTAAGAACACTTTTATTTAATTATCACTTATCATAAATATGAATTTATAATTAAATAAAAATATAAAAATCTTCCATTATCAATATAATACATATATCAACTACTCATTTTTTCTTAATAAGCCAAACAACTATAATTAGAGGATATTCCCAAAATCGATTATCATCATAAAATAAACAGTATATTAGAGGTCCCTTCTATGCTTCGCCACAGATAAAGAGGGAAGTATTGGTTAGCTAAGCAAGGTTCAATGTTTAGAGATAGTTTGAAAATTTGGGACTCTTGTCAGGTGCTTTTGCTTAGTGTCTTGGTGTCGTTAGTGATACTGAGTTACTTAGGAGGAAAACTTGATCATAATTATCTCCCGTTAAAAATACATCTGATCTAAAAAATAATAATTACTTGTCTGACATTTTAATTAAATGTTCAAGAGTATTTTTATATTCCTAATTTTAATTGTTTTCATTAAGCATTAAATACGCATTACTGTACGTACAAGAAGATTGATGTTTAAATTACATGAATAAAATATGCTCACTTTATAAATAAAAGTTTAATTTTCATAATTTTACTCTTTCAACCAAGATAAACATTCGAAGTATGATATTTAAAATAGTTATTCTAATTACATGGTAGTATAAATATATTTTACTTTATTTTAATTAATTTTTTTACAAAGAATATGCATATTTATTTTTTATATTATTTTCTAATTCAAAATAATGGCAATATTTTAATGAAAAATGATAATGTAATAGTTAAACATATTTTTTCTATTTCATTAGCTGTACCATGTTTTTATGATTTTTATTTAATTTACCTATTATAATATTAAAAAGATTAACCCCCCGCAACGCGTGCGTATATATCTAGTTTTAGTAATTTCTAAGGCCGGAAGGAATTAGTTACAGATATCCTTATAAAAAAATGTTTAAATATATTTTTATCTCTCATAAATTTACTTTTTAATAAATAATTTTTGTGTTATGTCCACAGTTACCTTTATTATTGAACGTGACCACCCCCACTACCATGGTGGTGAAGGATGTGAGAAAAACATTAAAGGATGGGAGAAAGGGTAAAACATGAAATAAAAGATGAGAGAAAGAAAGAAAAACAATTTGAAGGCAAATAGTGTTAAAGATGGAGATGTGAATAAATTAATATTTAATCATTTATTTTATTTTAATATGTAATATAAAATAATTTCTTTTTGTCCATATAAATATATTATTTTATTTTAATCGTGGTAGATTATTTTTTGTCTCAATAAATAATGATGATGTGACATATTGATGGAATATGATAACATCATGTGATGATATGATATTTTATATCATCAATTTATTTGTCAAATTATTATTTTTGTTATAAAGATAAATGACAATCATGAAAAATAACAATCATTTATAAGAATTAAAACTTTATTTTTGTGGAGATGAAAATATTAAAAAGAAAGATAAATTGTAGAAATGAAAAATATATTTAAGTTTTTTTATTTATTTATGGGGTGTTTATCACATTCACATTTCAAAAACTAGATATCTTCTGAGATCACTTTTGTTTTTTTTGCTTATGTAAAGTTTTTCAAGAGAACTCAAAGTAAAGGTTTGTTTATCATAAGATAAAGCCATAAAGGAAGTGCAGAGGAAGCAAGAGAACAAAGCCGTGCTAAACTTGTACAAAAGCTTTCTATATGAAAATTACGATTAACCAATTGTGATGTGTTTTTCAAGTAATGCAAAAGTAGCACACTCATCTTATATGGACTAATTTATTGACTTTTACTTGCAGGACAACAAGAGTGCTTTACTTCTCAAAATGAAATTGTATGGCGTGGTTTGTCTCTTACAAGGAGTATGATTTGTTGGCACACTGTTACTGAAATTAATTGTTTATGTATAGAGCTACGAAATTATGAGATTGGAGAACTAGCTTATATTGGTAGAGAATAAGGAATTTTCAGACCCGTCAGAAGTGGAAACCAGAACATCTTTAGAACTAATTGGTCTATCATTATTCTCAGTAATCAAGTGGCCATTACTTGTCTTCTGCTGTTGATCAAACATCATCTTCAGCTGCTTACCTTGCTCCTCAATCCTCAACTGTAATTTTCTCTGAATCTGGAGCAAGTAAATTGAAATGAAAATTTGAAGTCAATGAACATTATGAAGAGAATGTAACTATGAAGTACAAAGTATGAACATCAAGATTTGGAGAACATGAAAATATAGTTGCCGAAAAGTCACAAGATACAGCAAGGATGAGAAATGCTAGTAACACAATCTCTATTAGTTGAAATTTATGAAAAATCACAAAATTTTGTGGATTTCACTTTATATTTAATGTCCACTTTATATTTAATGAACTTCACTCGTAATTTTGTAGTTCTCAAAAAATCTTAACTAATAGTAAAGATTGTGTTACTGAGAGTCCTCTAACAAGGATATACCTCTAGCTGTTCATGAAGACGCCGCTGAACATCTAACTGCAACTGAAGTGCCTCTTTAATTTGCAATCCACTGAGAATCAAGAAACAAGAAACAAGAAATTAAGTTGATTAACAGCATCTTATGCCAATATGAAAATAACTATGAATTGAAGTATTTGAACTGTAGAAGGATAATTGATAACGGTGGCTTAGGAAAAAGAAGTAGTGTTACGTTTTGACATCAAGATGCACATTCTCTACATTGGTTCTTTTGTCAGATTTCCCTGAAACATGAAAACATAATTTGAAAATGAATAATAACAAAAAGGGCATTGAAGATCCTGAATAACAGCAGAATAATAATACAGTATTTTCTATAGCAGAGGAAGTAAACTGTATTTGACATTTAATAATTCAAGCTTTGTACCATATGAAAGAATACCTGGAACTATACTCAATCAAGAAAGCACTATTTTACCCTTTCAGTTTTAGCTAGTTAAGTGTGAAGGTATCAACTAAACAATTTATATTAGTTTATAAGTTCATCCTATAAAAGGTATAGAGCTGTCAAAATGGCCTGATTGGCCCGGTCTATCGCTAGCTCGTGTGGGCTAAGTGCCAAAAGGCCCATAGGTCAAAAATCCCCCAGGGCTAGTAATATTATGTCATTTTTTAATACTCAAGTCAAAGTCAACTGAAATAAACTCCAAAAACAGTCAAGGTCGATAAAAATAACTTTAATCGAGATTGACCAAAATTAACAACAAATATATGTTGGTTGAAAATAGCCTCAATGGAGGTTGACTGAGTATAGTCCTAATAGAGATCGACTGAACACAACCCTAGCCAAGTTCGGGTGAACACAACCTTGGTCGAGGTTGGTCGAAAAGAACCCTAACTGAGGTTGGCTGAAATTAATCCTAACTGAAGTAGGACAAAAATAACCCTTGGTCACGGTCAACAAAAATTAACCTTAACCAAGGTCAGCTAAAATTAACTCGATCGAGTTAGGTTGAGAACAATCATTATCGAGGTTGATAAAAAATAGCCTTGACTGAGGTTGGCCAAAAATAGCTTTAACCTAGGTGACCGAAAATATCCCCAACTGAGGTCGATCAAAAACAGCCCTAACCAATGTCGGCCAAAAATAGTCTTGGCTGAGGTCGACTGAAAATACCCATAGCCAAGCTTGGCCAAAAATGAACCCTACTCGAGGGAAACCACATATTAACCCTAGCTGAGGTCAACCACTAACCCTAGTTGAGGTCAAGCAAAAATAGTCTAGTCGAGTGGCTAAAAATAACCTTGATTGAGGTTAGCTAAAAATAGCCTTGGTCGAGGTCATTTGAAATTAGTCTTACTCGAGTCGACCGAAAATAACCTTGGTCGACTTTGTCCAAAAATAGTCCTGACCGAGGTCAACCGAAAATAGTTATGGTCAAGGACGACCCAAAATAATTCTGGTCAAGCTCGGTCGAAAAATAACTCTAGTTGAGGTTGATCGAAAGAGGTCGGCCGAAAATTGACCCTAATTGAGATCAACTGAAAATTAACCCTACCTGAGGTCAGTAGAAATCAGTTTGGCCGAAGTCGATTGAAATTAACCCTAGCTGAGGTCAGCCAAAAAGAGCTCTGCCAAGGTCGAGCAAAATCAGCCCTGGTTAAGGACGACCAAAAACAACCCTATCCAAGGTCTCGAGGTTGGTCGTAAACTGCCCTGACTGAGGTTTGCCAAAACTAGCCTTGGCCTAGGTTGACATAAAACAACCCTGGGCTTGGTCGATAAAAAATAACCCTAGGTCACTATTGGAAAAAAAATAGCCATGGTCGAGATTGGCCAAAAATAACCCTAGCGTAGGTTGGCAAAAAACAGTTATGTCGAGGTTGACTGAAAACTATCTTGGTGAAGGTCGATCAAAAATTTCACAGCAAAGGTCAACCAAAAACAACTTTGTCGAGGTAAGTCAAAAAAATTCTCATGAATGTCAACCAAAAATAACCTTAGTCGAAATAATTTAAAGTTAACCTAGAAAAGGTTGATCAAAATTAACGTTAACCAACTGATTTAAAAATATATTTTTTGGATAATTGAAAAAAAATCACTTTTTAAAATAGCATGACCCATGGACTACCCTTGGCCTTGACCCCATATTAAGTGGGGTTGTATGGGTTGGGGTCCTATAGGATCCCTCATTAGGGGGCTGAGGCCCACTAGGACCATTATGGAGAGTCAAGTGGGCTGGTCCTAGGACCTATGACTATTTTGACGGGCCTAGAAAGGTAATTTATTATGTGAATGCTATCAAATTTAAGTGCCGTGAAATGTACTTGACATATGATATAGAAACTGCACTGCAACTGTGTTAGAAATTACCTTGAGTTGGCTGTGGCATGAATTTGGCAATTCTATATTTCTGCAAATGACTTTTAACATGGAAGATGGTCAATCCATCTGAATCCATCAGCCTTAATATAGCTTTTGGTGTTGCTTCTACAATCAAGCAGCCAAGAAGATTATCAGATGTTGAATAGTGTTTTATGTAATGAAAAAAATTAGCTAGTTACTTAGGGTACGTTTGATTTCTATTTCTAAAAACTGTTTTTAGTTTTCAAAATGAAACTAAACAAGGTTGCTCAAACAGCTTGTGGAGGGTGGTGTAAGGAACAAATGAGAGTGTGAAATGGAGGGAGAGATTGAACAAGATGAAAACAAAAGATGGGAACTCCCAGCAATTCTGTTTTTGTGGTCTTTAAAACAATTGTTTTAAAACAATTTTCAAAACTTGTTA
This sequence comes from Glycine max, assembly GCF_000004515.6. Lineage (NCBI taxonomy): Eukaryota > Viridiplantae > Streptophyta > Magnoliopsida > Fabales > Fabaceae > Glycine > Glycine max. The sequence goes on along the minus strand of NC_038245.2, from coordinate 21,707,679 downwards.
GATTTTGGATGAGAAATTGATTGCAAAGTATTATGAAATTATTTTAGAAAACAGTTTTTAAAACAAAAAAGTTGAAAAGGGAATCAAACAAGCCCTTACTCTCGGCACCTCCAAGGCGATTCACACACTCAACAAACTTCTCATGAAGTTCCTGAGTCCATCTTATTCTTGTTTTACTTGAAACTACTGGTCCATTTGAATTAGAATTTCCAGAAGTAGTTGACATGCTACCTGTTGGAGAAAGCATCTCTTGCTGAGAAGAGAAGCTAAGCTGTGCAGAAGGTAAATTGAATGGGCCACAAGAAACCTACACAAAGGATGCAGTAACAACATAAGCCAATCAAGGAATGAACAACGGACAAAATTAAATATGTGGTTGGCAAAAAAACTTACTGATTGATCCTGATTTCCTTTAGAAGGAATTGAAGGGCTTATACCAGTTGAGATAGCATCATCAATGAAAAACTTATGTTGTTCAATTGGAAGAAAATTGCTGCCAGGAAAATCCCCATATGGGATTTTATTAGAGTCTTCAGGAGATCTAACACATTGATCACTATTCAAATGAGATTTGAGAATTTCTTGCAAGGGATTTGACAAGTCAAAGTTGGGGGGAGGTTGGTTTGCTAATGAAGCCATGAAAAGGCTTTGCCTGGGAGATTGATACAAAGGGAATTCCATATTACTAAACTTAGAGGACTGAGACATCAAAGAGAGATTATTACCAATTTGGCTATCATATTGTGGGAAACCACCCATGCACATTTCTGTTGCATAAAAGGCTGAAGCTGGTGACTCAAAACGGCTTATAATGCTGCTAGATGATTTGGTTTGGCCTATGTTTGGTTCTTGTTCCACTCCTCCACCACTTGCCATGGCAAGTGGCTGATTGCTAGTTCCCATATTTGAAGCCTGTCTCATATCAAAATATTGACTAGAACAATTTCCAAACTCAGAGTTCCAATCACCATTTAGACCATAGCTTTGTTGAATCCGTCCTACACATGAATCAATCCTGTTCTCATTCATTTATAGACACCCCAAAATGTCCCTTCAAAATTTGACTAGAAAAGTTGCAAAATAACTGTTCAAATTTTCTGGAGCTTACATGAATCTATGAGAAGTTCATCCTTGTTAAGGAGCACCCTTTTGAAGGGTGGTGAAGGGAAGAAAACAAAAACCAGAAACGCAACAAGAAGATTGGAAAGGTAAGAATACGGCTATATTCTAGCCTTATGGCATAAAGTGCTGTCTTTTATTCCTGAAAGCTTCATGAATAAGATTTGAATCTAATTTGTCTAAATGCTACCATGCAAGGTCATTATTTATTATTTATTTGTTTAAGACCACTTGTATCTTTAAGAGAAGACAATTCTGATGTAGTTGACTAAGACTACTATCATAGGCGCTAAAACTTTCCCTCCAAATATTTAATGCAGCTGGATGCCTAGATTCCATATTGAGATTGCTTATCATGCGTTTGGTGGTTTTCATTATTTGTTATAATGAATGAAACAATTATCAATTGACACAACCGAAGTACAGAACACCGAAAACAACAAAGCTCGATAAACAAATAGATAATTTTGTCTAATGTTATCTTCAAGTGCATTTAAAACAAAATGCAAGAGAATCAGAAGAAAGATGAAAGCTAAGCAACCGAACTTGAATGAGTCACAAATAGAGGTTCAAAACAGGCCCAAAACTATTACTAAATACTTATTCATCATCATCTTGAAATTGTAGAATATTGTTGTTGCCATCTATAGTGTGATAATAAAATGTTAGATAAAGATACTCGCATAAATTCACAAGTAAAAGATCTGCAATTATTCTTATATTGGATTCGGAAGAAATATCATTAGCCACCCACAGGAGTAATAAATATGAATATAGATAGATAGCCGAATCTTCCTTTCCGAAAAGAGAAAATATATATTAGAATTAAAAATCTTGTCCCATTTGCCTGACACTGCATCTTGCAAAGTGGGGTATCAGAAATTACTAAAAAAGTGTAACTAACTTTTGTTCATCTTAAAAGCATAACAGAATTTCAACTTCAGAGTTTCCAACATTGCTCAGTAACCTTAATCATAATGGGCTTTCCATTAACGAAAGGTAAAAGGATATACACATATTCAGCGTATTCATCCACTGTACTTTCTTCTGGCCATTGATTTAACAAGGTCAAAATGCAAGAAATATCCATTAACTGTAGGTCAATTTTATTCATATGATAACTTATAAGAAATTGATTGAATAATAATATATAAAAAAGAGCTTATAACAAATTGAGTTGCGAATTTTTTAATGACTTCTCTAAAACTGAAGGAAATATACTCTAAGGGATAATTATAGACTTCGATTAATAATTAACTGTTGAAATTCTAGTCATTTCATGATTTTACTATATTTTTATATTCTCTATTGTTAATTAGAGATGATAAATAGGACTAATCTGACCTATTTTGACTTGTTCTTCCCCTAACCCCTGTTAAAAACATGCTGGACAGGTTGACTCGCCAAAAATGAAAAAAATAAAATAAAAGAGAAAGTTAAAGTTTTTTTTACAAAACTTATTCAAATTGCAAATTTAATTAAAGGACCTAAATTATATTAATAATTTAGCCTAAATTTGATTTGAATATAAATTTTTCTGATAGTATCAAAAGAATTGAGTTTATAAAATACACTAGCAATAATAATAAATGTGTATTTTGATTTTTGAAGAACACTAAAACTTGACAAAAAAATTAATGGTAATTGCCAACCATATTAATTCTAATTGCAAGACCGGATAGATATTGGAGTGAAAACACTAAGCCAAAACAATAAATACTTAATAAGATTTACATATTTATTTTTCTTAAAAAATTTAGTGATTTGGTGGGCCAACCTATTTTGCTCGTTAAGTTAGTAGTTTGGATGGAACGGGTGACAAGATCTTGACTTGTCATTTTTAAGTAGATTGATGAATGAAATAATATGTCAGATCTAACCTATTTTGTCATCCCACTAAAATTTTTGTAACCTCATGATTAATAAGAAAAAAAAAACTTTTTATTATAAAATTTAGTCACTAACTCAATGGTTTTTTTAAGGGGTGTGAAATCTACATATAAACATAGAAAAAGATGACTTGCCCACTTAACTTTTATGTGTGTTGAAGTTGGAATGTATGCTCGCTATCCTGTAGGGGAATTGAAAGTATAATAACTTCTTAGCATTTACATAGCAAGAGATAACTTGCCCCACTTAACTTTTATATTTGTTGAAGTTAGAAAGTATGCTCGCTATTCTGTATGGGAAATGAAAGTATAATATCTTCTTAGAATTTATGTATAATGCACGTTTGGTTGTCTTACTTTATGTTCATTGTACATAGAACTTTAACATACAAAACAACACAATTTTTAGGATAAATTGTACTTGACTTTTTTTCCTGTACTTTAACACTTTCTTGAAGTATTTGTCTATTTTTGCACTTTATTTTTTTTATGGTTTGGACTAAAATCAAATTAAAAATTATGTTATAGGTAATAATATTGATTGAGTTCTATATATTCTTATCATTTAATCTCCGTATATATAGTTTAGATTAAAGTGAAAATGTTAAAAATTATAGAGCAAAATTTCTGTCTTTTCCTATTTTACTTATGACCTTTGACTATGTATGAAAAGTTGTGATGCACTAACTGCATGGCAAAAGTTCCATATTATTCTTTATACCAACTTTAAAATATTTTTGAACTAGCCAATGTGGTAACTAACACCTAGTGTTCTAAATTGGGTTTGAGGTTCAATATGTTTAAAGTGCCATCTCAGCTCAAAGGGAGAATCAACTAGCTTAGATGTTGACTGAAGTCATAAAACAGCATTATCCATATATAAGATGCTTATAACTAAAGAGTCTACCCCAGTTTATAACATCCCATTTTTTTTAAAATAAATTAAAAAAAATTATTTAAAAATAAATAGTTTTAAAAAAATGATGAGGCTTTTATAATTAAATAAATAAGAAAACATAATTTTATTAATTAAAATAATGGTTTGAAACAAAATAAAAAAGATATTTTATTTATTCATTTGATAGGAAATAAAATAGAATTCTTGTTTATAAATTAATAAAAAGAAAGAAAAATAGAGTAAATAATAGGCTTGGAGTACCCTAATTATAAATAGAGACATGTTAGGTCAATTTTCAGACTTGCGATACGTCTCTATGCTTCTTCTTCCTCTCAATTTCGTTTTCCCTTCTTCCTCTCCCAAAATCCTCTATTTTTTTGCATACACCCAAGCCTGTTTCATAAAATGACGATCCCGGATCTGTTAGCCGTTGGATCGTTGTGAAATTTGAGCACCAAATTTGAAACTCATTTTTAAACATTCTCACCGTTGGAATTTTTGAAATAATGTCTGACATGAGAGACATGCCCTTCACATCGTAACTTTCTTTTTTCCTCATACACCCAAACCTATTCCACTAAAACTACAATCCCAGACTCGTTAACCATTGGATCATCGTGAAATTTAAACATCAAGTTTGCGATTTAAGTTTTCACACCTTCACCGTTGGGATTTATGAATAATATCTATAGAGAGAGAAATGTCCATCGCACGGGGACAGTAAAATGGAGGCTTCAATCCCTTCTCTTTCGCTCTAACGTTTGGAAACCCTATTAGAGCAACTAGAGGAAAAACTTGAGGAATCTTAGAAAGCTACTAGAGATGCTGCTATCACTGCCAGAATACACATGTGAGCCTGCTCAGAGGTAAGGGATGAATTTATCACAATTGGGGTTAGAATGAACATGTGTTGGGAGACGATGTCTAGGGTGCGAAAGTGAAACTTCTTTCGCATCCTACACAAGTTTACAAAAAACGGTAACAGTCATTCGGGTCTGTATGATTTAATAATAAAAAAATTGAATGGATTGGATTTGATGATGGCAACCGGATTGAGAGGTTGCTCCTACGGTAATTGTTCTTCCCTCCCCCCTCCCCCTCTACCCGTGGTGATGTCGAAGAGGCTAGATCTCCAGCGACGACGGTTCTAGTTATGGCGGCGGAGGAAGTACCGGTTGTAAAAGGAGCCCTCCCCTTCGGTGTAAGCTTCAGACCCATTGTCTTCATCGCGAAAGTGACCTCCGGCGCCACCTTGAACACCTCCGGCCAACACGAGAATCTCATGACCATGTATAACAAAGTTCTCAGAGTTGAGTTTGAGTTTCCACCGTGGTTTTTGCCTGAGTCAAAGAAGCTAATCTCCAAGATTGTAGTGGCGGATCCCGCCAAGAGAACCACGATTTCGGCCATAACTCGCATGCCGTGGTTCTGGAAGGGCTTTTCTTCATTTTTTGCTCCAAACTTGTGTCAGTTGGAGAAACAAGAGGCCCTTACGATTACGGAGGAAGAAAACAATTTCAAGATGCCTAAGTTCTTCAACGCGTTTGAGTTTATTTCGTCCATGTCTTCTAGGTTCAACCTCTCGAGGATGTTCGAGAGCAAGAGGAAGACAACGACGATGTTCACGCTGAAGTGCTCCACGGCGGTGATTGTGGCGAAGATTGCGGTGGCGACATGGTGGCTGAGGTTCCGCGTGGCGAAGGTCAAGGACTTCAAGATCCGGCTGAAGGGTGTGGCGAAGGGGAGGAAGAAGAGGCAAGCGGTCACGGTAGAGGTATTCGAGGTGGCGCCGGAGGTCACTTTCGCGACGAAGACAATGGAAGGGGAGGGCTCCTATTACAACCGGTACCCCAAACAGATCTCCATCATTTGATTTTCTAATTTTAAAATCGGACGGACGCGATGCATTCTTTTTCTTTTTTTACCGAAACTTGCGTTGGGTGCAAAAGTAGTTTCACTTTTGCACCCTAGTCGCCGTCGTGTTGGGACCCTTAGAGGATCACATTGAGGTTTATTTTGGGATATTTATTGTATTGTAATTCTTCCTATATGATTATGTGAAATTATTTGAGGGGTTTTACTCCCCGTGTTGTGAGAAGAATTTTTGTGTAATTTAATTTTGTGTTTTGGATAAGATTAGCGTGATAAATAGTTATATTGGGATCACGAAATTGTGTATAAGTGATAAAATGAATATGTGATGAATTGTGGGATAACATGTTGCTTTGAGATTATAATATTGTTATTGAAATTGAGTATAAGTGCAAAGTTAAACATATGTTAATTTGTGAGATACACGTAAACATGTGATGGTGGATTGTGACATTATGAGATGTTAAATTGTGGACATGAGATTTGGTTGTGAATAAGTGTGTGATTAACACTTGATATGACAATACTTGTGTTGTGAGCTATGAATTATACAATAACCTTGGTGTTTACCTTGAGAAAATTATTTATGCGCAGTGTTAAATGGAAAGTGTAGAATTCCTAGTTAGGAACCTAAAGTGTTAAATTGTATCACAATGTGTTAGACGTGTTTGAAACACGAGTTTGAGGTTTTGAGTATAATTCATGAGCAGTGTTTGTGTGCAAAAAAATTATTTTAGGGGTTGGACAAGAATCAGGAAGGTGAGGCCCTAATAGATTCTTTGAAGTCTAGGCGTTGGGGGTAAATACACTCAGTTTGAGTGCTTCTTTAAGCCTATGTTGATCCCATATGGTTGGAGCATTCTTGCAAAATAGAGTGATCCTGACTAGTCATCTTATGATTTTACTTAGCAAGAGTGACCTGGCATACCCATTGTGTGATGTGTCTTGTTATGTACTCCTAAGTGCTCTAGTGTGGTTTTTCACTAACATGGTATCACATTGCATATAGGCTTGAGTCTTAGTATAATTATTACATAACGCTTGCTAATTGTTTATTATTAAATTGATGAGTGTTATTACGTCTTGACCCAAGTGTGTGATTCATGTGTAATGTGATTGGTGATTAAAAATTAATTTTAAATGATAAAGTGGTGAAGTGACGTGGATTGTATTAAGTTAAGCTATGTTATAAATACTTCCACAATTTATTTTGATTACATCTTTATTTTTTTGTATTTTTTTAGAATTGTCATAATTCATTCCCTATGTGCTATTTGTGTTTGGATCCTGTGATGATCTCAAATCTTGTGTTCGTGGAGTAGATGATTAGGTGGATGACTTTAAAGAACCTCATGCTAGAGGGCGCTAAAACACAATACTCTGATAGGATGTGACATTAGGGCATAGGTTTTTATATTAATTGCATGAAGTATTGGACAACCTTGTTTTGAACCGAGAATATTTTATTATTTATTTGGACACATTCTATTATGATGTCAGGAAAGTGAATGTGAGCCTTTTACCCTTTTGAAATGCTTTTATTTAAATGTGTTTTAAATTTTTTTTATTCTTTTTGTTATTAGTACATATATGTGTGAGGTAAAGGGTGTCACACAGTTCAGAGTAAAATGATAGTGTTTCACTCCATAGTAGGCTAACATTGCCTTTCAAAAACCTTGATCTCTGTGCTAGGAAACTTAACCATTATATTAGGTGTTGACCAAAGTCAATATCAATATGCATGTATAAGATTGCTACAACATCTTAGGTATACAAAGGAGTCCGCCGAAGCCTCAAGTAAAGTGATAATTAAAGTTTTATTTCAATTCATAATACAATTAATGTGAACAATGACAAGTATATATTTATTACATGACATTATCTTGCCAAATTGCTAATAATTTGAGCATTAGAATACCTTTTTGTAGCTAGGTACCCTATCCCTTTTCACCATATATATCTCGGCCATATCAAAGCTCAATCAAATTTAACCTCAACTACCTCAAACACAATATATGGTATTTTATCGTTAGTGTATTAAAATGACTTTAGTAAATTCTCCAACAAGTTGACAATATATTGCTAAATATATACATTGTTTGAATTTTGCTTTTTTATATATGTTTCATGGTCTACCCACATAATATAATTAAGCAATAGGCCCAATTAATTACTTTTTGTCTCACTATTTATTTATTTATTATGTTCAATTTCATTTCATTGGTATTTAAAGATTTAATTAGGTTTCATTTTTATAAGAGTCTCTTTTTAGTCCTTGTCATCCTCTTAGCGACGGTTGTAAATAAGCAATATCATCCATATTTATTTATAATATATAAAAACTAAACTTCTTACTATTACGCTGTCACGTCAGTAAAATTGATGATTTAGAGAAATGAGAACATTCTCCTTTTGCGTCTATCACTTCTCTTTTTCTTTTTTGTTCTTCAATGTTACTCACAACATAACAAAACCTTATACCAGTACATTTCAATTTAGTCTTACTCACCTCCAAATTCTTCTCATGTTCACGGGCATCAGAAATGGCAATAAAAGAAAGGTGCACGACTTGCAATCACAAGCCTTACCCAACAAAAGCACAAGAGACTCCTACATGGTCATGGAAGCACCATATGCACTACCTGATTGCAAGCAAAGCCACAAAGCGTCAATCTCAGCGTAGTAGCACTAGAGAAAATGTCTCAGTTTTCTGCATTTCCTTCTATATATTTTTATATATTTAATAATATATACATTCTATATATATTTTTATATTATATATTTTAATAAATATATAAGTCTCTCAAAATTAATTAACAATTAATATTTAACTGATAATTAAATAGAATGTGAAATTTTAAATTATTTATTACCAGTTGTAAAAAATTACTACATTTTAAATTTTCATTAGAACACATTTTTTAATTAATTTCTCACATTGAAATACTTAATTTAGATTTGATTTTATGATTATTAATGTATGATACATTTTTGAATTTTAAATTTAAATTTATGTCATTGTTATGTCTCATTATGACACAATTTGATTTTTATTTATATTAATTATTTGATTCAAATTTGATTTCATTGTTGATGTATAACATAATTTTAAACTTTAAATTTCTATTTATAATATATAAAAGCCGAGCTCCTCAATATTACACTGTTGCGTCAACAAAATTGATGATTTGGAAGAATGAGAACATTCTCCTTTTGTGTCTATCATTTCTCTTTTTCTTCTTTCTTTAATATTACTCACAACTTCAATGTTACTCACAATATAACAAAAGCGCACCCAATAGAAATGATAATAAAAGAAAGGTACACAACTTGCAATCACAAGCCTCACCCAACAAAAGCGCAATAGACTCTAGCATGGTCATGGAAGCACCATATGTGACACCCTCTACCCCGACATACATATAAATAAATAAAACATAAAAATATTAATCAACAAATTCACGTGGATAAAAGGTTCACATTCACTTCAATGAGGTAAAATAAAATAAAATAATATTATGCAATTAAAATAAAAAACTCATCTCCAATGTCACATCCTATCAGAGCATTGTGTCCCAACGTCCTTTGACACGAGGTTCTTTAAAGTCATCTACCTAGTCATCTGCTCCCACGAACACAAGGTTCGAGATCATCACAGGATCCAAAGACAAATAACACACTGAGAGTAAGTTATCACACAAAAAAATGACAAAACAAATAAACAAGATGTAATCAAAATAAATTATGGAAATATTTATAACATAGCTTAACTTAATACAATCCACGTCACTTCACCACTTTATCATTTAAAATTCATTTTTCAATCAGCAATCACATTACACATGAATCACACACTCGGGTCAAGACATAATAACACTCATCAATTTAATAATAAACAATTAGCAAGCGTTATGCAACAATTATACTAAGAATCAAGCCTACATGCAATGTGTCATGTCAGTGAAAAACCACCCTGGGGCGCTTAGGAGTACATAACAAGACACACCACTCAATGGGTATGTCAGGTCACTCTCACTAAGTAAAATCATAAGGTGACCAGTCAGGGTCACTCCATTTTGCGAGAATGCTCCAACTATATGGGATCAACATAGACTTAAAGGAGTACTCAAATCGAGTGTCTTTACCCCCAAGGCTTAGACTCCATAGAATCCGTTAGGGCCTCACCTTCTTGATTTAGGTCCAACCCCTAAAACAATTTTTGCAAGCAGACACTGCTCATGAATTATACAATACCCAGACCTCACACTTGTGTTTCAAACACGTTTAACACATTGCGCTACAATTTAACATTGGTTCCTAACTAAGAACCTACACTTTCTCTTTAACATTGCGTATAAACACTTTTCTCAATATAAACACTGGTGTGGTTATTGTATAATTCACAGCTCACAGCATAATTATTGTTACATCAAGTGTTAAACACACAAACTTATTCACAACCAAATATCATATCCACAATTTAACATATTATAATATCACAATCCACCATCACAGGTTTACATGTATCTCACAAATTAACACATGTTCAACTTATACTTATACTCGATTTCAACAATAATATTATAAGCAAGCACTACTCATGAATTATACAATACTCACAACCTCACACTCTGTTTCAAACACGTTTTACACATGATTTACAATTTAACATTGGTTCCTAACTAGGAAACCTACATTTTTCCTTTAACACTATGCATCAACTGTAACACCCTGAAATATTACTATTTATAAATCGATGTTTAATTGTATTTATTGTGTTATTTGACTATATGGTTTAATTAAATGAGTGTAGGTATGGCTTGAATTAGTCATGTGTGAATTTCTTGATGTGGATGTTGAGTTATGTGGAGTTTTGTTGAGCTAAGTTGAAATTATGAGATTTTAAATTTTACCTAAACCTATTCTAGTAAAATTGTGATCTCAGATTCGTTAACCGTTGGATCATCTTTACATTTTGTATGGAGCTTCCTAAGATAATTTTCCATAGTCTCACCGTTCGGATTTTTAAAATAACAATTTTTGATGTCTCGGTAAGTGCAAAGGGCGCGCAAAGCGCGAAGGGCATGCTAAGCGCAATTTCAACCCGAGAGGGAATTGCGCTGAGCAAGAATTGACCCGCTGAGCAAGCCATAGTACAGAGGAAGTAGCACTGAGCGAAAAAAATGGGCTTCTGCTTAGCGAGAGAAGCTCGCTAAGCGAGATTTGAAGATTATAAATACGTTCCTCAACGTGAAAAACACGTTTTTTCACTCTCCTCTTCTCCAAAACGCCACCCAAACCCTAACACCTTCTCCACCACCCAAGACCACTGGTGGCCGCCAGGAGCCGCCGTTGCTTGCTGCCGAACCCCTACACCAAGAGGAACACTTTAATCAGAGTGAAATCCTTAGAATCCTCCTCAAGGATTTGGTGGAGAAAATTCCCCCAATCTTCCTTTTCATAGCTTCTCTGAGGTAATCTTGACTTCTAAGCCCTTCTCCTAGTTAGTTTGAGTTCCTCTTGTGTGTTGGGTACTGTAACAGGGTATTTTTACACTTCCTTTGAAAAACCCTAGAGAATGAGACATTGTAAAAGTTATCTTTTTTATAACATTGATGTTATTTTTGTGACCTTCACTGAACCCTAATTACATTGGTGTGATCGGAATTTTAAAATGATGTCTCCTTTTAGTAGAATCTGAAATCCCCTCAACCCTTTATGTTTTGAAAGGGGTATTTGACTTCGAATATGGTTATTAACCTTATTTTTGAAACCTATACTAAATTCCCTTCAATTTGGCATATAGAACCTTGTGTTTGGACTGACGAGCGTGAACGAGAGAGACCTTTGAGCAACGCAAACAGGAACTGAAGGAGAGCTCACAATAGGTGAGGGAAGTCTATTATAGTTTACAACTTTTAATTCCATAGTTGGGGTCAGGGAACCTAACTATGGGGATGTATGCTTGTCCCTGTTGCATGCTGGTTTTCAAAGAAAATAATGTTTTTGACTAATGGGATGCGATATATCTATTATTGATTAATAACATTACTATTAGACTTATGTGGTTTGAAGACCTGGGAAATGTGAATCTCAAGCACGAACTAAGATGTATGTATATGCGGAATGTGACTTACTATTGATGTTGCTATTGATGACATTAATAGATATGAGGTGAGGTTTATGTTTATGATGATATTGATATGAAATGATGTTATTGATGATTATGTCAATATGAGTTGATGTTGTTATTGATGATTATTTTAATATGAGATGATGTTATTGTTGTTGATAATGTCATTGAGATGAGATGATGTTGATGTTGAGCATATTGAGATGAAATGTTGATGATGTTGAAAATACACTGTGATGATGTGTGTTGTGTATGTACATGGGGGGTGCATTGACCTTGTTGGATGTCCCTGGTGGGGAAAATAGAGTGGTTAAAGGGTTATAAGCATCTTTGGAGGGGGGTGGCTTAGGATCTTTAATTATTCACGGTCAGTGCATTGATGGTGTCCATGTTTCATACGTTGTGTGATGTGTATGTACATAGGGGGTGCAGCGACCTTGTTGGATATCCCTGGTGCGGGAAAAAGAGTGGTTAAAGAGTTTTAAGCATCTCCGAAGGGGGATGACTTAGAATCTTTAATTATCCACGGTCAGTGCATTGATGGTGCCTATGTTTCATACGTTGTATGTTGTGTATGATCATGTGGGGGGTGCATTGACCTTGTTGGATATCCTTGGTGGGGGAAATAGAGTGGTTAAAGAGTTTTAAGCATCTCTGGAGGGGGATGACTTAGAATCTTTAATTATCCACGGTCAGTGCATTTGATGGTGTCCATGTTTCATACTTCATATGACATGGAAATAGTATAAACTTTGTCAGTAAGTAATTTGTAGTTTCTCATGAGGAGAAATACTTGTACTTAGGGGCATGTCACTCGGTTTGGAACTCCCTTGAGACTCAGGCTGATCACCGTGGGGGGGGGAGTTGCCTGTGCACGAGAGAGTAACCTCGACACTTATTGCCTAGTTTTTCTAAGTGAGAGTGTCGTATGGACACACTTGGGCTATTTCCTTGGGGATGGTACCATATTGCATATGAGAGTTGAGGTCAGGAACATGCATCATATTGAACATGAATGATTGGAATTGAGGATGGATGATGACTATTTGTTGAGTGTGTATTGGACTAATGAATGTTGGTGCAAGCTTATGATACTTGTTAATGTTTTCTTACTAATTGTGGTTATTTGATTTTTGTATTAATTTCTTTTATAATAAACTCACCCCTCGCAATTTTTGTACTGTGTGGTTGGTACCTGTGATGATCGCGAACCTTTGTTTGTGGGAGCAGAATGACAGTAGTAGTGAATGAGAAGTGAGATTCTTTTGTGGAGCCACCGAGCCGACGTGATGACGTTGGGATTATTTTGGGAGAGAGTTGTATTTTGTTAATCAATTCCTCCATAGCTTGTTCCGTAATTCTTTTTGTTGATTTGAAGATGTAAATCACAAATTTAATTATATGTATGAACAAATTTATTTTCCATTATGTGAATGATGTGTACTAGGTTACTATATATATATATATATATATATATATATATATATATATATATATCAGTGTGTGTGTGTGTGTATGTATGTATGTATGTATTCACTTAAGTAATGGTGCGTTGTTTGGTGAATGTATATCGAAAAAAATTACTTTCATTTTTCATAAGCAAATTAACGGAGTTTTCATTAAAAAAATTTTGAAATTTCTCGCGGTTTAGAGTGGTGATATCGTAGCGACGAGACAGATTGTTACATCAACATTTTTCTCAAGATAAACACTGGTCGAATTATTGTATACTTTACAGCTCACAACACAAGTAATGTCACATCAAGTGTTAACCACACAATTATTCACAACTAAAACTCATGTTCACAATTTCACATCTCATTAGGTCACAATTAACCATCTTATGTTTATATGTATCTCTCCAATTGACACATTCAACTTTGCACTTATACTCAATCTCCATAACAATATTATAATCTTAAAGTAATATATTATTCTACAATTCATCATATATTCAATTTATCACTTATATACACTTTCAATCATAATTTCATAATCCCAATATAATTATTTATTACGCTAATCTTATTCAAAACACAAAAAATTATACAAAAATATTTCTCAATTCACGGGGAGTAAAACCCCTCAAACAATTTCACATAATCGTACAAAAAAAAATTTCAATACAATAAACATCTAAAAATAAACTCAATTTGATCCTTTAAAAACCCCTACACATGTTCATTCTAACCTCAATTGCGATAAACTCATCCCTTACCTCTAAGCAGCTCACATGTGTATTGTGACAGCAATAGCGGCATCTCTAACAGTTTCCAGAGATTCCTCAAGTTTTTCCTCTGACTTCTCTAATTGGGTTCTCAATCATTAGAGAGAAGGAAAAGGGATTGTGTGAATGTATGCATACATGATTTTGATGATATCAAAAGAAGGAATCAAACAAGGCTCATTTGCTTCAAGATTAATACAAGATTGTTTCAACAAACAAAGCCTTGATTCAAGATTTCTTCAAGATCAAGCCTTGCCTCAAAACGAATAGGTTTCAAGTCATCCAAGGCATATGTAATCGATTACCAATACATGGAATCGATTACCAAGGCACATGAAAGTGTGTAATCGATTACACATCATATGTAATCGATTACCAGAGACTCTGAACGTTGGGAATTCAAATTTTAAATGAAGAGTCACAACTGTTCAAGTAAAATAACTGTGTAATCGATTACACTAATGCTGTAATCGATTACCAGAGAGGATTTTCAAGGAATATCGCCAACAGTCACATCTTATCATCTGGATTTTGAATGGCCATCAAAGGCCTATATATATGTGTGACTTGGGACGAAATTGGTAGAGAGTTTTGCTGGTCCATCTTATCCTCTCAAAAGAAAATGTGACAGATTCCAAGAGAACTTGAATGTCAAATGCTCTCTCAAAAGAAACTCTTGGGCAAACACCCGCAAATCCATTAAGAGTTCATCCATGGACATCAATTGTAATATCCTTCTCTTCAAGAGAGAATTCTTCTTTCTTTCTTCTCATTCAAAGAGATTGTTTAAGGGACCGAAGGTCTCTTAAGTTGTAAGGAATGCTGAACACAAGGGAAAGGTTGTCCCTGTGTGGTTCAGACTTTGTAAACGGATTTTTACAAAGGGAGTGGAAAATCTCAAGTGGGTTGCTTGAGTACTGGATGTAGGCACGGAATTTGCCGAACCAGTATAAAATTGTGTTTGCATTCTCTCTTCCCTTATCTTATTCATTTTGTTGCAATCAATTATGTCTTTCATGTTTAAAGAACATTATTAAATTGATTGCTGCTTCTTCTGCATTTTGAGCCTATCTCTTTTAGAAGGGGGTTAAAAGTTTGTTAGTGGAAAATTAATTCACCCCTTTGTAAGTTATTGAGGCCACAAGGTCAAACAGATTGAAGCTTTCATTCCACTGTCTACGTGCGATGAGTATTTCTCCATCCACAGATGTTCTTTTGAAAATCCCAACCGTGAAGATGTGAGAAAAAGCATCACAAACCACATATCAAAATTTCACGGCAATTCAACGGTTAACGAGTCCGGGATCGTAGTTTTACTGAGACAGTTTTGGGTTTCTGCGGGAAAAGAAAAAGCTACGATGCAAAGGGTATTTCTCTCAGCTCCGACATTTTTTCGTAATTCCCAACGTTGAGAATGCCCCAACCTTCCCCATTCCCTTCTATATATTTTTATATATTTAATACTATATACATTCTATATATATTTTTATATTATATATTTTAATAAATATTAAGCCTCTCAAAATTAATTAACAATTAATATTTAACTGATAATTAAATAAAATGTGAAATTTTAACTTATTTATTACGAGTTGTAAAAAAATTACTACATTTTAAATTTTCATTAGATCACATTTTTTTATTGATTTCTCATATTAAAAATACTTAATTTAGATTTGATTTTATGATTATTAATGTATGATACACTTTTGAATTTTTAATTTAAATTTATGTCATTATTTTGTCTCATTATGACACAATTTGATTTTTATTTATATTAATTATTTGATTCAAATTTGGTTTCATTATTGATGTATAACACAATTTTGAATTTTAAATTTCAATTTCTTAACTCAATACATATTAAAATCATGTATTACCTTACCTATCATATTGCTATATAATTGAAAATGTTTTCTAATTACATACAAGTTTCATCTACTATATTTTCTTTCTTTACATGAGAATCTAGCAAAATAAAATGGAATATGAATTTATCGAAGACCTCAAATGATTGGTTTCTAAAAGTGTGTATTGCTCGATTGTGGAATGTTTGTAATAAGAAAGATGAGCAACATCCAATGTTATTGGAAATGTTATTGTTGGATGAAAATGTAACCATTTTCTTTTACATTTTACATATCATTCAATTTTTTTACATTAGTAATTTCTAAATTCAATATATTTTCTACTCTATAAATAAAAATAAAAATAATATTCTATTTTTACATTAAATTATTTTAAACAAATTTTATGTTGATTAAATATATTTAATACTTTTAATTGTAATCCGATTTTCACTTTTAAATATATTGCAATAGGAATCTTCACTACATGTAGCGATATGAGAGAATATAATTTCAAAAATCAATGATATTCTACAAGAGGAAAACTTATACACCATACATAATTTAAAAATTGTCTCACCAAATGATGCATAAAAATCTGTCAAAAGAACATTCAAGGGATTATTTTTGCTTACTAATGTGGTCAAGGAAATCAATAAGATACTCATTAGCATTCCTTTACACTATTTTGAGTTTGGTTCAATGGAAACTCTACCTCAAAGGGTGGATGATAGAGTTGTCTTAACGTGTATAACATTAATTTTTTTCAAATTCATAACTAATTTATTTCACTTTAACATATCTCATATTTTATTATAGATATTATTGATGCACTTCATGCACTTGGAAATGAAAAACAGGTCCACTTGCCCGTGACAAACCAACAAAAATAAGGAGATTGGAATTATTATTAAAAGAGTAAATAAATTATCCTTACTTTATCATTAACTATAAATTATGTTAAAATAATTATTTTGTACAATTCATTAATATATATTTCTTTACAAAATAGAATATAATATAGAACATTATATTTTCACATATCCTTTTTTTATTGGTTATTTTCAAAACTAAAGTTGTTAAAGTTACTTTGTGGACAAACAAAGCCTAAGAATTAGAAAAAGCAATCAATAAAAAAGGCTCAAAGATAGTTGCAATTACTTTTATCATGGTTAAGAAATTGAGAGGTTTGACTACTTTCACACATTTAAAATCCTTAACAAAATTTATATTCTACACTTTATATATCTTATTACTCTATCTCTTTTCTTTTCTTTTCTTTATATATATACATAATTTAGCCAAAAATATGAATAAATAGATAAATGGATGGTTAAATTGTACTTAATGTTTACATTTAACAATTGTCATATGTCATTTCACTATAGAAATTGAAATTATTTTTCTAAATTTATATATATATATATATATATATATATATATATATATATATATATATATATATATATATATAATCTTCAAATAAGATTTTAAAAAAATTGATCCATAATTTTGTATCTCTTTATTTTAATATTTCCATGTTATTTAATTTGATATTTATTTATTTATTTGAGATGTTTCTTTACTATCTTAGGTATTGTTTTCAATTCAACTTATTTAATAAATAAATAATTTTAATTCAATTAATTCTATATCATACTTTTTGCTTATGATATTTTTTTATATTTTATTTACTATAATAATTTTAATTTACTAACAATTATATTTTAATAATTGTTTTTTAGTTGAGTATTCAATCAACTCAATTTTAAGTACAATGATCTATATCAACCTAGACAATCCTGATTTTGCAAAGTTCGAGATAGAGTAAAATGAACTTCCTTCTTTTATTTTATTTTATTATACACATTTTGTAGCATTCAAAAAATAAAATCGTTAATTTATTCTAATTCTTTGATTGATGTAGTTAAAATATTATAAATTTTATTCTAAATAACTACTTTGTAGAAAAAAAATGAAGCAACATCAAATAAAAGAACTATCTTATCTAAGTTATGCTAACATTGATTTTGACAAGAGAATGTCAAAAAATAGAAAATCTTAGCAAGATATAATGTCCATGAAATGGATATCAGAATCACAAATATGTTAACCTACCATGACCTTCATATTCATAATATTCAATAATAATTTATTTTTTTCTTAGTTTTAACATATATAAAATAATAGGATAATAATTTATGACAATCAATGAAATCGATGATACGTTTGTTTGAAATTATGTTGCATGTGAGAGATGCCAAAAGAAAGTCACAAAAGAGAGAGATCAATACACTTGTAGAGAATGCAAACAGACTCCTAAGTACCAACAAGAAGGTTTAATATTTGTTTATAATGAATTATTTTTTATAACATAATTAAATAAATATTAAAATTTCAAAAATGTTTTTTAGGTTCAAGATACAATTGAAAGTCTCTTATGATACCAGTGTAGCAACATTCACAATGTTTAATCGAGATGCACAACAAATTCTAAACACAACAAAATTTGAACTCCTTCACACCCAAAATACAAATAAGGCTAACATACCCCCAATATTGTATCCCCTTTATATGCACATTTTTATTTTTGAAATCAAGCTCACAGCTCACAACTTGAAAAAAGGATTTCAAAAACCTATACCGTGACATGGACTTTTATCCCAAAAAATATCATTTAATATGATCTTCTCCTCAAAGAAATTAAACATGTAACCATATTTATCATTTATTTATATTTTTACTTCTTGTACAAAATATTAATAATTTCGTCTAGTAATTAATATTTTTATTAAAAAAAGAGCTCACTTCACTTCACAACAAATATCATTAGATGAGTCAAATGAAGAACTAATTATAAGCCAAAACCCAAAGCTACAAGCATCTAACAAGTCAAAATGTGCATCTTTATTATCTAATGAAGAAGTTTATCACATCTCACAAAGTCCATTAAGAAAAAAAAAGCGAATAAACAAACTGTCACAACTCAAAGTCCAAAATTACAACTATCAAAGAAGTCAAAATATGCAGCTTAATAATCAAAACAAGAAGAAAGTCCACTAAAGAAAAATATGAAAAAACAATTTGTCATAAGTAAAAGCTCAGAGTTACAAGCATCCGAGAAGTCAAAAGATGCATCTTCTTCATCAAATGAAGCTTATTCAATATCAGAAAGTCTAGTAAGGAAAAAGGCGAATAAATACAAAAAGTTTATTTAAATGAAGAATTTTTGGTGTTTTATTCGCATCATTTTTATGTGTTTTATTATTATGATTGATTATTTTTCTTTCATTAAATATATTTATTTATCTTTATTATGTCAATTTCACTTTATTCTTGCATTTTTCTCATAAAATTTATATATAAAGCTTACTTTTATCTTCACATTAATCAACTTTAGTTGAGTGATCAACATCTAATTTTAGAATATTTTCTTATATATATTGATAAATAAAAAATATCTTAATTTATACATAATTTCTTTATCTCCTTTATTAAAAAATGACACAAAATAGGATTTATAATTATTTTTAATTTTGATTTATCTTTTGTTGTTAAGCTAACATAACATGTTAAAATATTTGTATTTTTTACTTTTTGAAAAAATTTACCCTCATTTTTTGTGCTTATGTTAACATAGCTACATCAGTTGAATAATTTTTTTTTTTTTAAATTAGAAGTTAAATGCATCAAATTTAAAAGTTGGAGATATAAAACAATTAAGCTTACATTTTATCAACTTCAATATTGACGAAATTAATTTCTTTGGGAGTATCCACCCTATGTAAACAGCTACTTTTCATGGCTACCACCCTTATATCGAACAACTTTATATACAATAAATTAATTGTAAAGGTAGTATCTGTCCTTTGCTATTGTAGTATTGTATTGTGATCAAACTGTTTAGCAAGCTAAGCGGTCTATATATAATTCAATGGGAACAAATTTTAGCGGAATAAAACAATATAATAAAAACAAAACTAGTTGGATTAAATTATCAGCATTTTCATGGGGGTCGATTTCTATACTACAAACATTAGGAACCCTTATAACAAGCATTTGGTTCTACTTTGGATAACCCGGCGGAATGAATTATTCACCATAGTGGATAAGGATGATCAACATTATTAAATATAAAGACAGCTGTATTGATCAAGATGGTACATGTTTAATTTTTCTTAGAAAACGCTCATAGGAAGAGTTAACGCTATTTTTATATGTAGAAATTATAAGTAAACAATTTACAATAAATCAGGCATCTTATTCAATTATTAATTGAGTTAGACTTTCTTATTCAATTATTAATTGAGTTAGACTTTCTTAGTATCTTATATATTTCATAAGTTTTATTATTTTATTCAATTAGAATTAAGGTTTTCCCAAATAATATAAACTAACTTTTAAAGCAACTTATTCAAGTAGTTACAAAATCTCATATCACTTAAAAGTCGATACCAATGATTATTTATAAGCATTTTCTCATCTTCACCCACCAAAACACCTTTTACTAACGATAAAATCATGAAGGTAATCAAACACCTAAATGGACGATACCTCGGATACAGAAAACTCAAACGATACTTGTAGATTTGAGGTAGGAACATTTAGTGCTAGAAGGAGGACTTAGGCCACTCTTGCCCCTTAGTCTCGATTGAGGAATTGTTCTGATAGCCATAAAGTCTCACATCACTAAACAATCGAGGTTAATAATCGCTTATAAATACCTTCTACTCTTAACCCTTCAAGGTGCCTTTCACTAAGATAAAACCGTGATAGTGATGAAGCACTTAAATAAATAATATATTATACATAGAAAACTATAATTATGTCTGCATATTTAAGAAAATATCTTAAAAATTATCTAAGTAATATTTAGGTTTTCTCCCAACTCTAATAAGAAAGAGAATAATATCCTCTCCATTTACTGGAGAGGAGCCGAACTCCTAAGAAGGATACAAATGGTGTTAGACATAAGAAAGAAAAATCTATAATAGTCACAAAGATGTAAATAATTTATTTTCTTATCATGCTAGCTACAGCGTGAATGTCATTATCAAAAGTGGAGAATCATATTAATGATTTTAGCATTGCAATTAAAGGATGGAAAGCAAGATTCAGTTCAGCCTCTTCAACCTCAAAACGAATAATGTTCTACGTGGATTTAGGTCCCGAAATTCAGTCAAAAAAGTGCGCGAACTTTGTTTTCACCCTTCAAACCTTTAGCTAATAACACTTATGCGCACAAATATGAATTAATCTAGAGATTGCCGCCCAAAAGGGCCAAGAATAAAAAGGGAAAATAATTCCTTCATTAATAATCACAAGTTGCCAACTTCATCATGGCCCCTACCTCTAATTGATAGTTTACTTACTTTCCTACTCTCCTTTTCTTGGTGGAAGTTTAGAACCTGTTCCATATGTCTTTATATCATATCGATAATTCCATATGTCTTTATATCATATCGATAATTGAAACATTAATTCAAAAGCTGAGAACGGAAACACCATTAGCACAAAAAAAAAAAAAAACTCGTTACACTTACGCCGAAAATTGATATGGAACGAGGTGACATTTTTGAAATATTGTGAAGAACATTGTAAATTAGTTTCTATAGAAGCGATTTAGAAAAATACTTTCTCGGTCAGTTCTTGGTATAACGGATTTAGAAAGTAACCGGTTCTAAGCCCAATCAATTTCAAATGTTGACAGCATTTGTAACTTTTCAATTTATGTTAGCAAGTCCAATCATAGTTATTAAACTCAGCTTGGTTTGACTTGTTCAATCAATTGGTCCGGAAACTCGAACCATGTCTGAGCTGATTCAGCTATATATCATATTGTTTGTGCATTTAACTGGGTGACATGTCATCGAGGTGGTATTAAACGGCAAAATTTCCAGTTTGGGGCTTATTTACAAACTATTTCCTCATTTGGGGTCTTTTTTAAAGTTTTTCTCCAGGGGGACTATTTTTTACGTACCCTGCATGAAATATCTATGCAAAACGCCAGCATGATTGGCGCGTCCTTTGTTGCGGCGACACGTGGTAGTGGCGCCACTGCCACTGGTGACACCAGTGGTATCGCCACCTGCACTGGTGCTTTGGCCATGCAGGGTGGACTCGTTGGTCAGCTTGGCGCCACCAGCCTAGGGTCAGCTTTTTCAGGCAGCTTCCAGCTTTTTCAGATGACAGTGTACCATACAAGGCGCTGATAGTGTTGGCGATTTAGGATAAGTAGAAAACGTCACTCCCTTTGGCGTTTTAGGCTGTTTAAAACGCCACTCCCTTTGGCGTTTTAGGGTGTTTAAATACACCTCCCCTTTCAGCGATTCAGTTTACCTCTGCAACTTCTTTTCCTTTGTTGGCTTTGGCAATCAAAATTCTGTGGTATGAAATATTTTTTTAAAGTAGCTTTTATATTTCATAGACTTTCCATAGACTTGTTAGTGTGTGTTTAAATGTCTAAAATAAAAGAAAAATTATGTAATAATCTTTATTTGAAGAAAATTTTATTAGTGAAAATAAAATATTTTGAATATGAAATTTGTAGTATTTTTTTAATTAGATTAGGTTGGTGTTGATGATTTATTAGTGTTTTAATAATTGATGAACGTTTGAACTTTCATTTAAAAAAATTTGTAGATCATATTTATTTGAAGTGAGTATTTTGAGTACGAAATTTATTTAAATATGAAGTTCTAGTATTTTTTTAATTAGATTAGGTTCATTTGTTGGTGTGTTAAAAATTTATAAGCGTTCAAGTTGAAAGTGTTATTTGATGATGCTTTGTTGTTTCTCGTATCATATTTATTTTAATATATTTGTAGTAATTTTGTAATTACCTATTTTCATTTTGAAGTTATTATTGTTAAGATTAATTATTTATACTACTAACTTCGTTCATGAATTATTTTATTTTGTCTTTAAAATTACTATCTTGAAATTATTCATTTTTTTTCAGTGTGTCCCATGAAATTAATTTGAAGTTAATTAAATTTTTTTAAAAGAAAAATTGAATGTGAAGTTCCAATAAAGAGACCTTTTGTGATTACATTTTATTAGTTTGGATTTAAAATTTTATAAAATCGTTCGTGTTATTTAAGTGTGTTGATGTGAAATTTATTTAAAGTTAATAATTTTGATTACATCTTGATTAATTTAAAATTACTACATTGAAATCGTTAATGTTTTTAAAGTGTGTTAATGTGAAATTGATTTGAAGTTAATTTTTTTTTAAAATAAAGTTTTATTTTGAAGTTCCAGCAATGACTTTTTGTGATACCCATTTTATAATTTATTTGACGTGTTAAAATATTGTTTTTGTAGGTACACGATGAATTCAGTTATAACAGTGTTGTATTTCAATGGAAGGGTATATGAAGATAATAATGGTGTAATATTTGAAGGTAGTAAAAAACGTTTCAGATTAAACGTGGAATTAGTTTCAATGCTTTGAAGAAAAAAATTGGAGATAAGGTAAAGTTACAAAATAATGAAATTATTTCTGCTATTAGTTGTAGATTTTTAGTGTTAGGAAAATATATTACCTTGCAAATTTGTGATGACGAAGATGTTGAAACGATGCTGGAAAGTTTTAAACAACAAGAACAAATGTCAGTTCTGGAATTGTACATAGAAAAGGATGTGGCTGGTGGTTCAATGTTTCATTCTGCAAATTCACTTACATCATGTGGAAATTATATATCTAATGATGAGACACAACCGCCAACAAATATGAGCAATTTACATGTTGACGAAGATGATGATGATGATGATTATCTTGTGTCTAACTCATATGTTGAAGAGTCTTTAGACGAAGATGACAGTGTTGATGGTATATCTGATACAGATGATGAAGTCACCGACATGATTCAACCAGTAAGAATTGTTCACCCAGCAGAAGGTATAATTTGCTATATAAAAAAATTAGACAATACATTTATTATTTGATGACAATTGTATTTAATGCTAAATAAGTATGATTTAAATTTTTATTTTGAACTGTTAGGTGCACAAGGAATTGAAAATCCATTTTGGAATGATGCTTTACATTATAACAATATCAACTGGAGTTATCCTGATGAGGAGGACATTTGCGGTTTGGAGATGTCGTCGACCTTTAATGTTGACCAAGAATTATATGTTGGCATGGAATTTGATAGTAAAGATGCGGTAAAAAATGCAATCAAACAATATGTTATGAAGGTGCATTAAAGTTTCAAAGTTGTTGAAAGCAAATCGAACATGTGATTTGTTGCTTGAATAAAAGTGCAGAGTGCCCTTGCTCTTTCTATATGAGGGCAATTTTATCTAAAAAAACAGATACGTGGAAAGTCACACAATGGGGTGGACCACACACATGTCTGAATATGACCATGACACAAGATCACGAGAAACTTGATTCAGATTTAATTGCCACTTGTGTAGTAGGTACGTATTTTATGTTCATATTATGTTAATTTTTTGTTAATTGTCATTTAAATTTTGTTATGTTATTGACAGGCATGATCAGAGAAGATCCATCAATAAAAGTTTCTTTGATTCAAGAGAGGATTAACAATGAATTTGCGTACAAGGTGTCGTACAAAAAAGCTTGGTTGGCGAAACAAAAAGCCATTGCAATTGAATATGGCGATTGGGATGAGTCATATGAGAAACTTTCGTCGTGGCTAACACACATGAAAAATCATTCTCCTGGATCATATTTTCAAATACTACATGACGATTTTATCGTTGGGAATACGGTTAGTCGCGAACACCGTCAGTTTCATAGAGTTTTTTGGACTTTTGGCCAATGTAAAGAGGCTTTCAAGTACTGTAAGCCAATCATACAAGTTGACGGCACACATTTGTACGGCAAATACCGTGGGACCCTCTTAATGGCCACATCACAAGATGGAAATGGTGGTGTCCTTCCTCTAGCATTCGCGGTGGTCGAAGGTGAGACGTTAACAGCGTGGTCATGGTTTTTGGCACACTTGCGTGAACACGTCACAAATAAAAATGGTATTTGTCTGATATCTGATCGACACGCGAGTATAAAGTCCGTTGTCGCTAACGAAGCACTTGGTTGGCAACCTCACCACGGTTATCATGGCTACTGTGTGCGACACATAG
Organism: Glycine max; assembly: GCF_000004515.6. Classification (NCBI taxonomy): domain Eukaryota; kingdom Viridiplantae; phylum Streptophyta; class Magnoliopsida; order Fabales; family Fabaceae; genus Glycine; species Glycine max. The sequence continues at coordinate 21,682,577 of NC_038245.2, read as the reverse complement.
CAAGCAACTTCAATCGGAAATTCAATAATGCCAAACAAAAAGAAATGTTGAAGAAATTGGGTAAGATTTCATATTTGATGGTCACATTTATTTAAGTTTCATATATACTTAAATTTTTTATTCATAACTAATTTTATGCAGCCTACACTCCTTGCAAGCACATTTTTGATCAAAATATAGAAAAATTTCGCCAACTGAGTCTAGTCATAGCAACATGGATTGATCGCATTTCAAAGGAAAAATGGACGATGGCTTATGATAGAGAAGGACGTCGATATGGTCACATGACAACCAACCTCTCAGAATGTATCAATAAGGTTTTGAAGGATTTTCGCAACATTCCCATAACAACATTGGTCAAATCAACGTACAGTAGGTGTTGAAAGTACTTTGTTGAGCATGGCCGCCAAGCCCAAAGATAGTTAAATGAAGGACAAGTATATTGTTCAAAGCTTGTTAAAGAACTTAGAAAAAATCAAGAACAAGCTTGTTTGCACATCGTTCGCGTGTATGACATCCACTCCACAAGGTTTGAAGTAGAGGAGACCTTCAATCCTATTATGCAACGTGGCGGACAAAAGTGGGCAGTTAAATTGAATGGTCATTATTGTCAATGCAGAAGGTATTCAGCGTTTCACTATCCATGTTCATACTTATTGCAGCTTGTGGTTACGTGAGCCTGAACTACTACCAATATATAGATGTTGTTTACACAAATGAGCACATCTTAAAAGCTTACTCCGCACAATGGTGGCCTTTTGGGAATGAAGTGGCTATTCCTCCTTCTAATGACGCATGGACACTTATCTCTGACCCAACTACAATTCGTGCGAAAGGTCGGCCAAAATCAACAAGGATAAGGAATGAGATGGATTGGGTCAAACCATCTGAGCACCGACAAAATGTAGTAGATGTGGAGCCGAAGACCATAACAGGAGTCGCTGTCCAATGCAATCTAAGCGTGGGAGTTGTTCAAACCATTGATTTATGTATGTTAGTCGACTCACTTGTATTTGTTTAAGTTCTCTTCAATGTATTGAATTTGTGGGGTTGAATCAATTCGTTAGTTAAAAACATTACTTATTTTGGTTTGTGTACATTAGTTATTTGTGGGGTTCAATGAATTCGTTAGTTAAAAACATAACCATAAACCCTAACCCTAAACCCTAAACCAAAAAACCTAAACCGTAAACCGTAAACCCTAAACATAACCCCCAACCCCTAATCCAAAACCATAAGCCATAAACCTAACCCTAACCCCTAACTCAAAACCCTAAACCCTAAACCACAAAACCCTCAACTCTAAGCCCTAAACCTAACCCCTATCCTAAATCTTAAGCCATAAACCTAACCCCTAACCCTTAACCCAAAACCCTAAACCATAAAACCTTCAACTCTAAGCCCTAAACCTAACCCAAAACCCTGAGCCTTAAACCATAAACCCTAAACCCTAAGCCACAAACCTAACCCCTAACCCAAAACCCTAGGCCATAAACCCTAAAACATAAACCATAAAACCCTAACCCCAAAGCCATAAACCTAACCCCTAACCCCTAATCCAAAACCCTAAGCCTTAAACCCTAAACCCTAAACCATAAAACACTAACCCCTAAGCCATAAACCCAAAACCACAAACCCCAAACCCTAAACCCTAAACCTAACCCCTAACCCTAAACCTAAGCCATGAACCTAACCCCTAATCCAAAACCCTAAACCGTAAACCATAAAACCCTAAGCCCTAAGCCCTAAACATAACCCCTAACCCAAAACCCTAAGCCTTAAACCCTAACCCCTAAAACCTAAACCTAAACCCTAAACCTAACCATTAACCCAAAACCCTAAGCCTTAAACCATAACCCCCTAACCCTAAACCCCTAAACCCTAAACCGTAACCCCTCAACCCTAAACCTAGGTTGAGTGAAAGTAGGGAGTCCAATGCTGTAGTTAAGGGTATTCAAATTGATACTAAAGGAGAACTATCTACAATGATGAACTATGGACTTAGTCAATGTGGAGTATCTGCACATATGGCGTTGGTGTTCGGATTTAGTTACTAAAACTACTTATTTTTCATTTTTCTACTTTAGTTTTATTTTTAAACTTTCTTTATTAGTATAGTTTGATGCGCTACATAAACTGTATACATTAGTAAGGCATAATAAATGAGATGCGATAGATTAATTGTCAAAATCAAATGTCATACATACAACAACAAATTTACACAGAGACATCAAAATCATTCATTATGGTGTCCATGATGTCATGAGGATGTGCCACATGGTCGATCCCATCTTCGCGCTTGACGATCAGGATTTCTTCTATCGCGATGTCTCCCCACTTCTACTTGCTCAGCCTCAGCAAAAAACTCCTGACGCAAATCGACACCTAATAAGTTGCCCATATCAGGTATTGCTCTGGGTACATTCCATTGCGGAGCAAATGGGGTGTTAGGTGTTGCCATTGGGGCATCGTGTTGCTATGAAGAAGTCATAGTGGGCCATGAAAAATGAGATTGTGTTTCCGCAACACCACCGAACGAATGTTCGCTCCTAGAAGTATCAGTGTGATGACCTTCAAAAGGATACTGATACATCTGTGAAGGATATTGAGAAAATGTTGCTAGTGTGTAATACATTCCATGACCACACTCCATCATTTGTTGGGAATATTCTTCTGCTTCAACAGGCTCCCTTCGTCTACCTATGCCCCGAGTTTCAACACTTGACTGCAGAATGTGAAATGCTTGTGCTGGGAATTCACGCTCTGATGCTGGACCATGTGACATTGGCTCAGTAATTCTCTCTTGCTCTTCGGATATAATCACTAACTTTTCCACGTAAGGCACGAAATCATCAATTGTCCATGTGTTCCTCCCTTGTGGTGACACCATATACTGTAAAGTCTCCACAACTTCACCCTGCAATTATTAGAATCAAGAAATTAATGCTCATGCTTAACAAAATAATTTGAAGTTAAACATTGAAAAACAGATAAATACCAATGTAGCTGTGTTTGCATTGTTTGGGTCGACAAACATCTTTGTTTTACGCCTATACCAGACCATGTAGTCCGAGTTAAAACTCAGTAGGCCCTCCTGTAGAGGATAAACGTCAACCCTAAACTCAGCTCGATTGTTCCATTGACTGATGATCAGGGCCAACAGCTGAAACCAATTTTCGTCTTGTTTGCCTTTGAGCGTTATGCCATAGAGATTCTGTGGTTGTTAAGGACACCCGAGAATAGGTTGTTGCAATCCAAATTGTCGTAAAAATCTATCGGGTTGGTGCCACTCAACAACATGGAAACAAATCAGTGGCACCACCGCAAACCAGGCTACACTTCCAACCACACAAATTGGAGGCAACGCTGCCATCACAGTTGCTGTGTATGGCTCCCAGACAAACTGCATATAACAACACAGTTGTCAATTTTCAGTCAAACATAACATATTAACATTTCATTTAACCAATACATTACGATCTTCTTACCTAATGTCGTTTCATGATATCCAATTTGCGACGGAAAACTCTAAGATCATCATTGCTAATATGCTGATTTCCACGTCGCAGTCACCTACAATAAAAATGAAATCATCATTGTCAACACGTTCCATCATTAATTATTTTCAATTGAAATCTAATTTTTTAAACGACAAACCTGTGTCCGAGTGGTTTATTTTCTATTACGGGAGGCATCCTCTTTGGAGCCAAAGTCGTGCATCGTTCCCATGCCCACATTTGGATTAAGATGCACATACCTTCGATTGATTTAACTTTGTAATCAGTAGCGCTGCACATCTCTCTATATAAATACACAAGCACGGTAGGTCCCCACGCATACGTGCTGCACTGTTCAAAGTCACGTAAAAATTGTAGGTACCTTAAGGAAACTCTGCTACTGCTTTTGTTAACAAAGAGGACACCTCCTATGAATCGAAGGATCCATGCACGGGTAAACCTTTGTAATTGGTCTACGTTACCGTCATGAATATTTATGTGAGAAAAATGGTGAGCCAGCCAACTTAATTTTACCACACTGCCTTCAAGTTCGCCTTCATGTGGTCTGACTCCTAATAATTCTTCACATAAATTGGCCCAATCAAGATTTGTTGAACCAATTAATGGTGCCCCGTCAGTACGAAGACCTAATAAAACTGACACATCTTGAAGAGTAATGGTAGCCTCTCCGCATCTCAAGTGAAACGTGTGTGTTTCGGGCCTTCATCTTTCAATCAACGCACTAATTAATGCCGCATTTATCTTTAGGTATCCCATCTTCATTATCCAGTAAAACCCAGATTGCTGAAGCAGAGGAACAATTTCCTCTGATATTTGTTCTTCACCTTGATACGTGGGGACTGCTCGTCTGATGTGTAATTTTCTGTCTGGTTTCCCATTCCAAACATGTTTTGAAACATGCTTGGGTTGCATCCACAAAACGTCACCATCAATTGGACCAGACCTAGTTTGTATATTTGATGAGCATGACGACGAAGATGCCATTGATCCTACAAAATAAAATATAATACAATTAATTGACGATAAAATTTATACATTAATTATACATACACAAATTAAGTATATTTACAAAAAAATAATTAAATATGTAAAACAAATGGAGTGAAATCAATAACAAAATATATATATTTTAATAAATAAATAAATTATATGAATAATATAATTGAAATATACTCTCCAAATAATTTCAAATACATGCAAACACAACTTAAAATAAATAAATTATATTTTTCAAAAATTACATTTTTCAATAACAAAATATAATATACAATCACGGAAATTTAAATATATTCTACAAATAAATTAAATCACATCTAAACACAATTTTACCTAAATAAAAAATTATATATATTCTACAAATAAATTAAATTACATACAAATATAAATTTAAATATATAACATAATATTTATATTTTCAACTAAAAATTAAAATAATATATATACAAAATTAATGACTTCAAATAATTACGAGTAAAATAATTTAACATACAAAATCAATAATTTAAAATACATAAAACTATTCTAATTTAAACATAACATATGAAACTAATAATAACTAAAACTAACTAATATAAAAAATTTAATTCAGACCTAATTTAAAATTAATAATTTACAGTACATAAAATTATTCCTAATCTATCATATCAAATATTTAAACTAAATGTAATCTACCATATACAAAATTTAAACTAAAGCTAATCTAAAATTAATAAGTTATGGTACCTAAAATTATTCCTAATCTATTATATAAAAAAATTCAACCAAACCTAATCTATCATATAAAAATTTAAACTATTCCTAATCTACCATATAAAATTAATAACTTAGAGTTAATTGGCACAATATAATTTTACATAGTATAATTGTAATACAATGCAATTAAATTTTAGAAACTATTAAAATAAAAAATTAGATAAGTGGATTAATTAAATTTCATTTGTAAAATGTATTTATAGGTAAAATTTCTCGAGTACTAATTTATCTGACAAATTTAGAACTCAAGATAATTAATCCACATGCAAACAAATTAAATTAATTCTCACACTGAAATAAACATTTAAATACACACTACAAACAATTTACTGTACACAATTAACACAAACAATTAGCATAGAGAGTAATTATAATTAATTACTCAAAAAGAGATTATATATATATATATATATATATATATATATATATATATATATATATATAAAGTATGAAATACAATACCTATATCCATATTGGACACATGTTAACCTATAACATTTAATAATCCTCATTAGTCTATCAAAATTTTATATCTTTGTTATCATCAAAACTATTATATTTTGAGGGATTAGACATCTTCCATGTCTTTGGTTCAAACAACTTGTTGTTGCACTTCCTCTACCTGTTCTTGTAACGACCCACCTCGTCGTTATGATATCACCACTTCAAACCGCGAGAATTTTAATTTTTAAGTGAAAACTCCGTTAATTTGCTTATGAAAAATGAAAGTAATTTTTTTCTCGATATACATTCACCAAAAAACGCACCATTACTTAAGTAAATGAATATATATATATATATATATATATATATATATATATATATATATATATATATATATATATATATATATATATATATAGTAACTCAGTACACATCATTCACATAATGGAAAGTAAATTTGTTCATACATATAATTAAATTTGTGATTTACATCCTCAATTCAACAAAAAGAATTATGGAACCAACTATGGAGGAGTTGATTAACAAAACACAACTCTATGCCAAAATAATCCCAACGTCATCACGTCGGCTCGGCGGCTCCACAAAAGAATCTTACTTCTCGTACTCTACTGCTATCATTTTGCTCCCACGAACAAAGGTTCGCAATCATCACAGGTATCAACCACACGTTACAAAAATTGTGAGGGGTGAGTTTATTATAAAATAAATTAATACAAAGATCAAATAACCATAATTAGTAAGAAGACATTAACAAATATCATAAGCTTACACAAACATTCACTAGTCCAACACATGCTCAAAAAATAGTCATTATTAGTCCATAGTTCCAATCAATCATGCTCAATATGATGCATGCACCTGACCTCAATTCTCAAATGCAATGTGGTACCATCCCCAAGGAAATAGCCTAAGCGTGTCCACACGACACTCTCACTTAGGAAAACTAGGCAGTAAGTGTCGAGGTCACCCTCTCGTGCACAGACAACTCCCCCCCCCCCCCCCCCCACGGTGATCAGCCTGAGTCTCAAGGGAGTTCCAAACCGAGTGACATGTTCCCAAGTACAAGTATTCCTCCTCATGAGAAACTACAAATACTTACTGACAAAGTTTATACTATTTCCATGTCATATGAAGTATGAAACATGGGCACCATCAATGCATTGACCGTGGATAATTAAAGATTCTAAGCCATCCCTCTCCAGAGATGCTTAAAACTCTTTAACCACTCTATTTCCTCCACCAGGGATATCCAACAAGGTCACTGCACCCCCCATGTACATACACAAAAAAACTTCATCACAGTGCATTTTCAACATCATCATCATTTCATCTCAATATCACTCTCAACATCAAGATCATCTCATCTCAATGACATTATCAACAACAACAACATCATCTCATATTAACATAATCATCAATAACAACATTAACTCATATTGACATAATCATCAATAACAACATCATCTCATATCAATATCATTATAAACATCAACATCACCTCATATCAATTAATGTCATCAATAGAAATATCATCAGTAAGTCACACTCTGCATATACATATACAGTTCATGCATGAGATTCATACTCCCCAGGTCTTCAGAAAACACAAGTCTAATAGAAACAATAATGTTATTAATCAATAATAGATATATTGTATCCCATTAGTCAAAAACATTTTTTTTCTTGAAAACCATCATGCAACAGGGACAGGCATACATCCCCATAGTTAGGTTCCCTGACCCCAACTATGGTATTAAAAACTGTAAACAATAATAAACTCCATTTACCTATCGTGAGCTCTATGTCAGTTTCTCTTTGTGTCGCTCAGAGACCTCTCTCGTTCACGTTTGTCAGTCCAAAAGCAAGGTTCTATATACCAAATTGAAGGAAATTTAGTATAGATTTCAGAAACAAGGTTAATGACACAATTTGGAGTCAAATACCCTTGTCAAAACATAAAGGGCTGAGAGGTGTTTCAAATTCTACTAAAAGGAGATATCATTTTAAAATTTTGATCATGTCAATGTGACCGGGGTTTAGTGAAGGTCACGAAAATAACATCAATGTTATAAAAAGATAACTTTTACAATGTCTCATTCTCAAGGGTTTTTCAAAGGAAGTTTAAAAACACCCTATTATAGTACCCCAACACACAAGAGACACTAAGAGAAACTCAAACTAACTAGGAGAAGGGCTTAGAAGTCAATATCACCTTAAAGAAGCTTTGAAATGGAGGATTAAGGAATTTTTGACACTGGATCCTTGAAGAGGATTCTGAGGATTCTGCTCCGATTAAAATGTTCCTCTTGGTGTGGGGGTTCGGCGGCAAGCAGCGGCGACTCGTAGCGGCCACTGGTGGTCGTGGGTGGTGGAAAAGGAGGTGTTAGGGTTTAGGTGGCATTTTGGAGAAGAGGAGAGTGAAAAATCGTGTTTTTCACGCTGAGGAACGTATTTATAATCTGCAGATCTTGCTTAGCGAGCTCATCTCGCTAAGCGGGAGCCCACTTTTCGCGCTTAGCACGACAATTTGCGCTTAGCGCAACTCCCTCTGCACTAGGGCTCACTCAGCGGGCCGATTCTCGCTCAGTACAATTCCTTCTCAGGTTGGAATCGCGCTTAGCGCCCTTCTGCTAGCTCAGCACAATTTCCTCTCGGGTTGGAATTGCGCTTAGCGCACCCTTTGCACTTAGTGATACATTAGAATTTTTTATTTTCAATATCCCAACGGTCAGACTCTGGAAAATTGTCTTAGGAAGCTCTAGACAAAATTTGAAGATAATCCAACGGTTAACGAATCCAAGATTGTGATTTTTCTGAAATAGTTTTGGGTAAAATTTGAAATCTCATAATTTCAACTTAGGTCAACAAAACTCCACATAACTCAACATCCACATCAAGAAATTCACACATGACTAATTCAAGCCATACCTCAACTCATTCAAGTCAACCATATAGTCAAATAACACAATGAATATAATTAAACATCGATTTATAACTAGTAATATTTCAGGGTGTTATAGTTCTTGAGATACAACTGATGGAAATTTACCTTTATCCTTGGGTAATCTTTATTCATTATGCGGAAGCTAAAAGGAATGAGTAGGTCCTAACCTAGAACAATTACCGAAGATCTTAGGATCTATAACATGTTTGATTATTAAGGATAGACAAATACCTGAATCCGTAGGTGATTTTTGATCTATGCGCTCTTCTTAGGATTTGTTACAGAATGATATAGAGACAAGAACATAATCGGTGGCTTCATGATTCTTCCTCAACCGAAACCTCTTTATTCCTCAATAGGACCTTCGTAACTCTTCAGATGGGGAGAAGAGAAACTATGTGTGGCGGCTTGGTATATTGGGGACCACATCCTTCTTATAATGTACTAACCTAATAGGGTTCCCATTATTCTCTAATGGATCAACACTGACATCTGCTCATTTAAGTCCATATCATCTGATTTAGTTGTCTAACGGTCTCACTTAATTTGATCACATAAAATAAAACCCACTAATGATAAATAGCTAATATAATTGCCCTATAATATTAGTCTACATTAATTATTGGAATAGAAAATTCTAGCAATCTTCCACTTGGGCTACATATTGTAACAATTATATCAAAATCCTTAAGCGTGCATCCATACGCTATTTACCTTTAGACTTCTACCTTAACAACCTGGTTCATCTCATGTATCAGTAATGGAATCATTACGGCTGTCGTCACTACAACAAATGTAACTAGACCCTAATGACCACCACATCAATACACTCAATGACATAGGTTAATATGGATAAGCAACATGGAAATTATATGTAATGTGATCTCAGTCATGTCTATTTCCAATTGGTCCAAACTTTATTCTTTATAGAGATTAATACAAACACAAAATAAATATTGCAAACAAAACAAACTCAGAATGAAATGATAAACTTCAACTTTATTTCTACAGAAAATCCAAACAACAAAATGTTTGTAAACCATAAGATATAGAACATAAGAAAGACTCCCACTAAACTAAGGTACTACCAGGAATTACACTCATATGAACAATGTGCTCATGAAAAACTTTAAGTGTCTGACCTTTAATAAGTGGATCAGCCAGCATGGAATGAGTTCCTATATGTTCTATACAAATCTGTATTTTCTGAATTCTTTATTTAATAACCAAAACTTTATGTTAACAAACTTTTACTTGGTTGAAATAAGACCGCTAAGATATTGTCCCAATAAACACTCGATGGCTTCTTAATGTTGCCAACAACAGGCAAGCCAATTACAATAACTTAGCAGTCATAAATTCTAATATGGAAAAATATTAACTCCAACAACATGGTTAAATGTGGATCCTTATGTGGATTGATTGTTATTAAGACATTCCATAAAAATCAAAGTCAGAATACCTAATGATCTCTAAACTTCTAGACTTTCGATATGAAAGCATGTAGTTTCTTGTTCTCTTTAATTAGTGCATTATGCAATTTACTACTTTCTAGTGTTGCATACCAAGATTACTAATATACCACCTTAGGACTCTCATCAAAAAATTATTTTAGGACAATAAAGAATAAACTTAAGCATAAATGATAAATTACAATATAACTCTTTTGCAACAATAAATCATATGATGCTAGTAGGATATCATCAACATATAATACCAAATTAATAAATTTACTCCACTGAACTTTTAGTATACACAATCATCAACCAAATTTACCTCAACACCATGAGAGATAATCTTGATTAATTTTGTAATACCATAGACGAAAGACTTGTTTAAAAGTATAAATGGATTTCTTTAGTCTGTATACCATAGACTTTGAATCATCTTAAACAAGGTTTTCTGATTGTATCATATAAATTATTTCATTAATGTTTCCATTTAGAATCATAATCCTTACATCCATCTATGTAAAACAATCATCAAAATCATCTACAATGTCATTATAGTTGTAAGAGAATTTTTCTAAGAAATCAAAGAGAAAGTCTCTTTGTGATCAATGCCTTCCTTCTTGTAAAACTTTTGACGACAAGATAAACTTTATATATTTCAATATTACCCATTGAATACCTTTCAACTATAGATATTTATCTACAACTTATGGGTTTCACACTTTCAGGCAATTTGACGATATCCCAAATGTCATGTTCAACCATGAGTTTTATTATATCATTTATGACATCAATCCACTTAGAGTTAGAACACAACATGACTTGACTAAAGTCAATTAGACCTTCTCAGTCAACCTAATGTCATATTCATGTTCTTAAAGAAATATGACATAATCATATCAAATTATATTTTCCTTTCTCTAGTGGATCTTCTTAATGATGCTTCTTGAGGCTATTGAGTTTGAACTTTAGGTGGTGCTTGAGAGAGAATCTCGGTGTTGTCTTGTCTTTTAATAATGTTAGGAGTAACATCATTATTTAATTACCATGTTCATTTCTTGAACAATGGTAACTACAAAGATCTATCTATTGTCAATAACATGTTATTCTTTAAAGACAACACTCCTTATGTTTCCTTTCCCTCCAAACTCAATTTCCTCAAGGAGTCTTGCACATCTCAAACATGATCTTAAAGTGGGATTGTAAAACTTATACATGTGAGAGCTTTAATTATAACAAAAAATTATAGCTAACATTGCTTTAGCTGGACATCCCCAAATGTGCATATGCCTAATGTTGGGATTTCCCTAGCTCGCACCTATAGGGGTTATTAGTGACTACTTTAATTGCTACCCTAAAAGGATATAAATAGCATTCTTTAATGTCTTTCTCCAAAGCGACTTTGGTAGAGAAGAATCAAACTTCTTACCATAGCTATACAAGTCTTGTTTCATCATTCTACAACTTTGTTCATGGTAGGTTTGCCTAACATTATATGTTGTAGAACAATTTCACAATTATTGAAGAAAATACACGGGAGACTCCAAACATTGCACCTTATGTCATATCTACCATAGTATTTCCCACGATCAGATTTGACAATCTTAATTTTCTTTCCTAGTTGAAATTCAACTTCAACTTTGAAAGATTAAATTTCTAGAGGCCAAAACTTTTCATAATTTAAATAAAGAGGAATTATCTATGAGCATAATAAAATACATTTGCTCATTCCATGAATCCATAAGGAATATAACACTAATATATGTATGTATTAGTTCTAATATATCCTTAGTTCTTTTAGCACCTAAATTCCATTTTGTTTGTTAATTTTCCCTTTATATATGTAGACTATAAGGTCCAACCGATATGAAGGATCCATAATTTCCTATAACACAAGCATCCAAATTCTCTATTAAGATATATGACTTAAGCGCTTATGTTATAAAGTGATAAAATTCTCATTTAATTTTAAGTTTTGTACCAACCTAAAATTGTTTGCAGTGGAAACACTCAAATATCCATAAAAGAACTCATAACTAGCAACATTTGAATCACAAGATAGACTAACTTTATTATTTTTAATTGAACAAGAATAATTGAATTTGTCCAAATTAGAAATTAAAATTTGGTCTAATAAACAACTCAATATATGTCTCAACCAAATGTAAATAAAATAGAGTCTTTTAGAGCAACACAAAAGTTCATATAGTTTCAACTTCAACTTTATGTCATCGCCCAAATAGATGAATCTTTTATTATCACTTGGCAGATGATTCTAGAGGTAACATTGTATAGACATGCTTATGTGAGTAGTAGAACCAAAATCTACCCACTAGCGTCCTTCAGTACAAAACTAAATTAACTCTAAGACAAACAAAAATGAGAAGTTTATCATTCTTCACACACTAAATAGTGTAATTGGGACACTTTTTTTTTCTTTTTATGCCTCATCCTACAAAAGTAACAAGAAAATTCCTTATCTTGTTCTCTTGTTTCTTCTAAAAAAAATTATGCAATATCCTCAACTCTCAATTAACTCTTTTCAAACTCTAAATTTTATACATGTGACTTTGGGATTCAAATAATATGAGTAATTTAAACCGTAGTAGTAGCAAGAACAACAATTAAAGAAGAAAACAATAAACATACAATGCATAAATAATCTTTATGGTAAATTTCAAGACCCAAACAAGATACCTAGCGCACCATTAATCCTCAATCTATGGATTGAAAAAGACTATCTGCAAGTGGTACTTTCAACACATTGATCAAACATTGGTAATATGTCTTGTCAAACAAATGTTGTCTTTGGATACTCCAATGCTCACATGAAAAACTTATATGATGATTACTCTACTCAAATAATGGTTGTCTTTGGAATTTTCATTATTCACATGGAAGATCGCACTATTTATAATCACCACATATTTACCATCTCAAGCATGTAATTATTCTGTCAAATTGTGTCTTCCTTTGATCGAGTACAATTCGCATGAATAATTCCATGCAACATCTATGTAAATTCAATCAACTTAACTTACGCAACAAAGGTTACTTTGGTAACATGTTGTTTCAATCAATTTAACCAAAAAATACAAGACGATTTAATATAATAAATGAGAGGTCTTAAAATTACACAACTTTCATATATAATCAAGTAAGTTATATAAAAATATATATAATAAGAGATGTAAAAATTTTGCAGAACAAACCCATCACAAGATACATTGTACAACATTAATTCCTAGTCTTTGGACAGAGAAATTAATTTGTAATTGGTACTTTCAACACAATGATTAAATATTGACAATAAATTCTGTCAAATAATAGTCTATAATAGTCTTTCTTTGGACCGACTATTATTCACATAAAAATACCTTATAATTGTCACACATTTATCATCACAAGTACAATATTATTTGACCAAATTTTGTGTTCCTTTGGGCTGAACATAATTCGTATAAATAATTTCATACTGATGTCTATGTAATTTTAATCAAATCGATTTTCACAATAGGAATTACTTTGGCAATATATTCATTGATTAATTTAATTAAAAAAATACTAGACAAACAAATAAATGAAAAGAATCTGTTACTGTTAAATTTACACCCAATCATGATAGCAAAAAAATATAAAACATTAATTACAGCAAATAAATATAATATCCTTAAATTATATTTAACACCATCATTGATTTATACTTAAAATACAACAAGTAAATCATCAGTAAATAACACTATCACAAATTTATGAAAGGAATTAAAAACAATAAATCATGTATTAATTTCTGAAAGAATCTTTATGGATAATAAAGAAAAGAAATGAAAAGGCAATAATATAATTCACAAAAAATTATCTTATTTCCTTAATCCCATAAAAAACTTATTTACAAAATAATATAATTCTAAAAAATTGAATATTACTGGAATATATTTAGACCTATCACAAATGTATCTTGTATAGTCATAATATCACACACACAAAAAAACTATATTATATGCCAAAAGGAAATACAACCTAGGAAAAAAAATATCGAAAGCCAAAAACCACATTCCATTTAATATTTATGAATTATGATTAATAAGACGCAAAACCTTTCAAGCCAATTAGGATTGTTATCACATACAAAAGTCAAGAGGCAATATTACCGAACAAATAAAATAAAATCTGAACACAATAATAAAATAGTTATTGCAGAATAAGAACGCAAAAGGGGACTAAATTCAAATTAATCAAATAATTCATAAATAAATATCTCAAAAATCAATGAATTCATATAGTACTTATGGTTATGGAAATATGATTGAAACATCAATTTTATCCTAATAATCAAACGATGGGAACCTGGCTCTAATACCATTTGATGGAAATTTACCTTTATCCTTAGGTAATCTTTATTCCTTATGCGTAAGCTAAAAGGAACGAGTAGGTCCTAACCTAGAATAATTACCGAAGGTCCTAAGATCTACAACATGTTTGATTATTAAGGATAGACAAATACCCGAATCCGTAGGTGATTTCTAATCTATGCGCTCTTCTTAAGATCTGTTACGGAATGATATAGAGACAATGGATAACTGACAAATAGCGTAACCGGTGGCTTCATGATTCTTTCTCAATCGGAACCTCTTTATTCCTCAAAAGGACCTTCATAACTCTTCAGATAGGGAGAAGAGAAATTGTGTGTGACGTCTCAGTATATTGGGGATCATAGCCTTCTTGTAACGTGTTAACCTAATAGGGACAATGTAATTGCACCGTGCACTGAGCAACAATGTAATTTAACTCTGTGAGAGTGTTCTCTACGTGAGGTTCACTTTGGGTACACATATTCACAAAGAGATTAGCACAATAACCTAGGCGATTAAGATAAGATTAACTAGTTTTGGTAAAAAGCAAAAGTACCCATTTTTGGCAAGTCTCCCTTCCATTTTTGGTAGTTTTACAAAAAGCAAAACCACCCAACTGAAGCATGGCTGGTCACATTAGAATTTGGTCTGATTTATAAGCACTGCGTGTGGTTAAACAACACTCTTGCATCCTAAGCAGGTAACTATCACACTTAATTCACAATAGGGCCCAAACACTGCCACCAATCCCCCTAGGTCTTGATGGTCATAAAAATCATGTGGATGACAGTCGGGAGTGATCGCTACATACAGATTCATCGTACACCGACCAACTCAAAAAGCATAGTCTCAAAGCCCACTAGGAGTAGCAAAGTGAGGCCTGTGAGTTACCTGCGCCAAATGAGTGCATCAAATGTTGGGTAGTCACCACTCGCTAATTCCCTTAGGTTCTTTGAACCTCTCCGCCCACTACATCCCATCGTATTTTTGTCCATCATCCACTTCCTCAATGCAACCTCACCTTCTCATAGAAGGAAATAAAACAACTAGTTCTTTTACTCTTTGTCCAATCCTCTTGAATCTTGCCACCGTATCGCTTGCTTAGTCCTCGTACCACTTATATCAATGAACATATACAACCAAGCAACAAGAAAGATAAACGAGGCTTAGGCCTACGTACTACTCTCAGGGAACCAATCATGATCCCTTAAGCGGTAGAAACCACTTGTCACACAAACAAATGAACAACATAACGGCTGTCATTATAGCTATCTAACCAAACATAACAAACAATTTGCTGAGGGTCGAACACCCCCAGACCCAAACCAAAGCGCGTACAGATAAAAAATGACAAAATACAAACATATATACTAGAAAATAAATTCACATGCCACAAATATAATTCTTGGAGTTCACACTCTGTCGGTCTTATCATTCAATAATCATAATAAATTACATGCACACATTTCTGTAATTTTAGTAGCGGAGAATCATCACAATTTCAGAGCATGCATCATCAGTCATCAAATTTTGTATTTATCACAAAAATATAATAGTAAATAAATCAGCAGTTCTAGAAAATAAATAATTCTCAGAAAATAAATAATTTCAATAATTCTTAGATAATTTGTATTTGAACATGATCTATGCACCCTTAGGGGTCCTCTTTGTTGTTTTGTGCATCTTCATCTCCTTCTTCTATCATCGATAATCGCTTTTCTTTTGTAAAGTAAGTTTTAACCGATCATTAGTGCCACAAGTTCTCTTTTAAAAAGATTGGAGGTTAATAAACGAAATCAAGATAAAATCAACTCATAACTAATTTCTTTTTATCAAATATCACTTGAGATTGTTTCAAGGTCCAATGCCTTAACGACTCTCTCCTCTTTTCAAATTTAAAAGATAGTTTCGAGGTCCAACGCCTTAACGATTCTCTCCGCTTTTCAAATTTTAAAACATCGTTTCAAGATCCAACGCCTTAAACAACTTTTGTTCGCAATTAAAATCAATCTTTCAAAAAACATAAAATCAATGTAACACACGAACATTCAAACTAAAAGAACTACGTAGGTTTGAATTCCTCATTGCACCTAAGGATACGTAGGAGCAAGGGCAACACCCTTGTCGACCCCAAAAAATAAAGAAACATAAAAAGCGAAAATACATAATTTTGAAGTCATGTTTTGCAAACTTGATTAAAGGCTGCCGCCCCTTGTGACGAGCGCGTGGGGTGCTAATACCTTCCCCGTGCGTAAATAACTCTCGTACCCTTATTCTTAAGTTTCGCAGATCTCTTTTTGTTTTTTCTAACGTTTTCCTTGAATAAAAATTGGTGGCGACTCCACGCGTTTTCTTCATGAGAAGACGCACCTTTGGCTTTTCGCCTCGCCCTCCCGCTGAAGGGTAGGTTGCGACAGTTGGTGACTCCACTGCGGACCGTCAGAGAGTTAGGCCATTTAGTCAGTGTGCAATGTTTTTATCATGACTTCTTCTTTATTTATGTTCCATTTTCCCTTTTATCTTTTGCTTTGTCCATATTTGTATATAACCTTTGCTATATTGTTGTGTTTGGTGTGTGTTTGTCTATCGATTACATTCATAGATATAAATATTTTGTCTACACACACATGGCACCTACACCTCGCATACATACAGAGATATTAGGCCCTATACCTGAGTCCATGTGAGCCATAAGGAGTGGAGGTCAATCTGTGGTCATGCTAGGTCTCCGACTCGCTTGGTAATAGTAAAGCCTCATCTAGAGTTTTCCTCGGTTGGTGATGCATTGTCGCTGATAGTCCCTATCACCACAATGTATTACCTAAGAGGATGATATCTCTAGAAGCCAGTAAAGTTACATGAAACCACCCTTGGGAATTATCACTAGAACTGGACTTTTGGATCCTTTCCATTAGGTTCCTGAATTAAGGGGCACATAGCAAACTCACTCTGGCATGTTCCTTGATTGCATCATGCATCTCTTCATGGCATCGTAATGGACATATCATTCCTGCATTTATCATTTATCATATTCATGAGTCGCATTTGCATAAGTCATTGCATTGTCATACATTTTCATTTAGCATGCTTTTGTTCTGCCAACTGCATATATTTTATTTTCATCGTTGGCATGGTATGTGCACTCATGCATGATCCTTTCATTTTCCTTTGCAAAAAAAAAAACAAAACAAAAAAATATAACAAAACAAACAACAAAAAAGGTCACAAAGAAGAATGAAGTTCACACCATATTCTTAGTTACATGTCAGGATTATACCCTCATTTCTCTTAAAAAAATGTTTGAGAATCACGTGAGCAAGGTACCTAATGCATGGTTAACTAGGAAAGGATGGTTCTTCGAGCATCTCATGCCGATCTCATAATTACATTTGTCATGCATAGCATAAGTATGCCCCAATCATTCATCTGTATGATACATTGTCGAAGTATTGACAATCAAAATTTCTATTCCTTGGATTATGGGGTCGAGCCAAGCACATGCTTTTAAGAAAAGGTTTTCATCAACTCAAAGTTAAGTATGGAAGTAACCGGCTTACAAAAGTTGGGGCAGAAGATGGATCAAGTTACATCGCTTCTTTGTCTACTGCGAACACATGATTGAGCTAAATAATTTACAAAATTAAGGATTGTTGATGTCTATGTTTTATTTCCAGTTTCACTTTAACTCTGACAAGATGTAAGGAACAATGTTGTTTTTAATCTGAATTGATTCGATCCTATGTCATGTGTAAAAATTCGCAATACTTCAACAATACATCATTCACATACATCCATGCTTATTTTTCTTTTCACATTTGGTAGCATTGCTCATTGCATTCTTTCCTTGAAATTAGAACTGTAATCATTGTAATCAAAAGGAAAGAATGCTCTTTACGGTGCCCTTATTGAACGCACGCCAGAGCTAGAGTAATGAGTGAAATAGAGGAGGTGCAAGAACAGATGAAGGCTGACATGGAGGCCATGAAAGGCCAAATGGCCGCCATGATGGAGGCCATGTTGAGCATGAAGAAAATAATGGAAAACAATGTGGTTGCGGTTGCCACTACGAGTGCCGCCACTGAGGTAGACCCGACTCACCCATCGAGCCTCAATCAAGTGAATCCTCCAGTCTTAGATATGGTAGGTCAGGGAGGAGAAGCGCTACGAAGTACGGGCGGCCCCCATTTTGTGCAAGTTCAAAACAAGAATTCCTTCCCACTATATGGCTTACCTCCTAACTATACACCACCCAATGATGCACACACTCCCAATGAGAATGTCGACAACTCTGCACCCATACCCATTGAGAGCCAACAACCCCAATCTGATCATGCACAAGTCTCTCAACCTATGGGGGAGACACATGAAGCACCCCAAGACCACAATCTAGCCGACTTCGAACCTCACCTCGGATATGCCACTGAAGGGCAGGCGTTTGGTGGCATACCCCTGCCAAACACTTTGGAGGGCCCTCAGTATCGCCTACAACCACAACCCTTACATTTTGCGGTGGAAAGATTGCCTCCTGCCATGGTAGAAAGGGAAAAATTTGATCATATAGAAGAAAGGCTGAGGGCCATTGAAGGAGGTGAAGATTATGCTTTTGCTAACATGGTAGAGTTATGCCTAGTGCTTGATGTCGTCATCCCTCTGAAGTTCAAGGCGCCAGACTTCGATAAGTATAAAGGGACTATTTGCCCCAAGAATCACCTGAACATGTACAACAGGAAAATGGGGGCATACTCGAAAAATGAAAAATTGTTGATGCATTTCTTCCAGGAAAGTCTTACTGAGGCAGCTGTCACCTGGTATACTAATCTGGAACCTTCTCGATTCCATTCTTGGAAGGACCTAATGGTTTCCTTCATTAGGCAGTATCAGTACCATTCTGATATGGCTCCGGACAGAATGCAACTATAGAACATGTGTAAGAAAGAGCATGAATCTTTCAAGGAATACACCCAGAGGTGGAGGGACTTAGAAGCTCAAGTAGCACCTCCAATGATGGAGAGGGAGACGATAACAATGATAGTAGACACATTACCAGTGTTCTACTATGAGAAGTTGGTGGGTTACACACTTTCAAGCTTTCCCGATTTAGTTTTCTCCGGCGAAAGGATCGAAGTGGGTCTGAGAAGAGGCAAATTTGATTATCCTGCTTTGATGAATAGGAAGCCTGGGGAAAATGGAGAGAATGAGAAGGAGGGCGGAACCCGTGTTGTGACTGTCGTTCCTACATGGCCAAATTTCCCACCAGCTCAACAATGTCGATACCCAGCCAATATCAGCCCTTCTCATTACCCACCACCCTATCAGCCAAGAACACCCAATCATCCACAAAGGCCACCTTTAAATCAGCCACAAAACCCGCCTGCTGCACATCCAATACCAAACACCACCCTTAACACAAACCAAAACACCAACCGGGGAAGGAATTTTCCATAAAAGAAGTCTGTAGAATTCACCCCAATTTTGGTGTCATATGCTAACTTACTCCCATATCTACACAATAATGCAATGGTAGCCATAATCCCAACAAAGATTCCTCAACCTCCATTTTTCCGAGGATACAACTCGAATGCAACATGTGCTTATCATGGATGAGTTCCGAGGAATTCCATTGAGCATTGTATGACCCTGAAACATAAGGTGCAAAGTCAGATTGATGCAGGTTAGCTGAGATTTAAGGAGGAGAATCGCTCATGAATTTTGATGTTGTCAAGCAATACTATGTATGATGCTTGGGGAAATGTGAAGGTTGTTGTTATATGTCTCCAATGACTCATTAGGATTTTCAAGTTTATGTCATTACTGTAAACAACAGTCACAATGCTAATAATATGGATAAATTTGATGTCTCACATTCTCAATTACATCTTTGCTTATTTAACTTTCACTGGAATGTGAATGTAAGCTGATGGTTTGTTTGCCCAAGCAACCTGCACTCCTGAGTTTGACTTCCAAGTCTGTTCAATCAGAAATTTCTCCTTCTACATGTTTGGTGTGGGTACCGTAAATGACGAGTAAAGTAAAAAGTTAAAAAAAAATGTTTGATTGACTATGTTTCAAATAAAAAGTACAGACATTCATGTGACCTTATTTTATCATTCCTAAATGTTGTCTTTTTGAGAGAAAAGTGAGTTATCAAGAACAGGAGTCGTTCGACTTAATCTGTCAATTGAAAATTTTGTAAATGTTTCTCGTCCTTGAAAATTCATTTTCGAGAACCTGCACAGTTTCTTTCATTTTTTTTCCTTACTACAAGGTCATGACAAAAAAAAGCAATAGATACCTTAAAGCCCTACACTGGGGCAATGAGAGGCACCATGCAGGAGCCTCAAGCGAACCTAGGGCCAGATTAGAAGTTCTCACCTGGTAGGTCGAAAACCCGAAAGGGTGGCCTAGGCAAAAATTAGGGTTAATAAAAAATAAAAAGGAAAAAACAATCAGGAGCGTGTTTATCAAAGGTTTTGTCCCAAAATCCAAACTACAAAATGATCCAAGTCAAGATTTGAAATGACACATGACCATGTTTCAACCTCCAAAACACTAGTTTATCCTTTGCTACCCCCTCTGAGCCAAAGCATATTTGTTTTTTGAAAACAACAAAAAAAAAAGCAAAAGCAAATTAGAAACCTTGAGTACGAACCACCGCTAAACCAACGGGAAGAGCAACACAAACAACACATGCATGAAGTTGGGCAACAATGAAAAGAAAAAAGAAAATAAAATCTGCCAAAGGCGAGTGAAGAAAAAAAGAGAGACAAAGATCTCCAGATTTTACAAGAAAGGCGCAAAAATGCAATGAAAGATTAATGTATAAGACAAAAGGAGTAGAGCCCAACCCAAGAGTTGAAAGGAACAAAAGTACAAGCAAGATTCTCAAGGTTCTTACTCAATATAACCCTCAAACACTCTTTGAGCCTCTCTGATCTTTTCTTTCATAGCCCTCTGACCCCTGACCACATTACAAGCCTAATAAAGCCCATGTGGATCAAGGAATGACTAATTTTCTTTTAAGTTGGGATTCTGGAATGAAACCCGCACACGCTTGTGATTGTTGAAAAATATATATGTATAAAAAAAAAAAAGAATCCTCGAGGTTTCGCACTTGCACATTTGAGAAGAAAACTCATTCGACCAGGAGCTCGTGGAAAATGCCCAAAGACAATTGTGATAGTAGGGTACATCTGATGTTAGTCGCTCATGCAGACTCCTTAGGATTCCTTTTGAATCCAAGGGTGGCCTTTGTTGTATAAATTCTTTTGGGATCAGCCCATGCCATCAAGTTTTAGCGGGATCCACAGACGCTTGGCATCACTCTATGACTTTAAATCAGGAAAGTTTCACTTGGTCACATACCAAAGTGTGACAATCCATTGTCATCCTTCTATGGGGCGCACGATCAATCCCAAAGCCTTATGTTTTATTGTTGTACAGAATAATCGAAGTTTTTGAAAAGAAAGGGGAAAACCCTAGGATCAATATTTCGGTTGATTGATTAAATGTCAAACAACTCCATTGTCGTCACTCGAAAATTATCAAGTGACTAAATCAAACAAAACATACACTCTAATGGAGTCCCCGAGGAGATTTGCAAAAAGATAGGATGAGGTCTCATGAGTTATCATGTCTTTTAGAAAGAAACAGTCAATTTGTGTTTTCCACGAAAAGAAAAAAAAAAGCAAAACAAATTAAATCAAAATCACAAAAATAGGAAAGAATGTCATGAGCATTACACAATTTTCATGATTCAAAACCTTTTGCATTACTAGATGCAGAGCATACATTTACTACATTTCAAGGTGAAGGTTGCATGCTTTTGCATATCAAAAATCATGTTCGTAAATACATAATTTTCCCAAATCTAATGTCCTATGTTATAAAGTTTAGGATGAGAGGCCTTCTCAAAGAGTCAACCTCTTGCTTTCTCATAAGGTTGAGCCCCTTGGTACTAGTACCTATTGGCTTATTTCATAGGACTCAAAGTCCTCTGTCATTTACATTTCAAAGACTTCAATGTATTTTGTCAAGACTTCAATGTCTTCTTTACATTTCAAAGACTTCAATGTCTTTTTTCAAGACTACAATGTCTTCATTTACATTTCAAAGACTTCAATTTCTTCAGTCATTTACGCTTTCAAAAGACTACAATGTCTTCATTTACATTTCAAAAGACTTCAATGTCTTCATTTACATTTCAAAAGACTTCAATGTCTTCAGTCATTTACGCTTTCAAAAGACTACAATGTCTTCATTTACATTTCAAAGACTTCAATGTCTTCAGTCATTTACGCTTTCAAAAGACTACAATGTCTTCATTTACATTTCAAAAGACTTCAATGTCTTCAGTCATTTACGCTTTCAAAAGACTACAATGTCTTCATTTACATTTCAAAGACTTCAATGTCTTCAGTCATTTACACTTTCAAAAGACTACAATGTCTTCATTTACATTTCAAAGACTTCAATGTCTTCAGTCATTTACGCTTTCCAAAGACTACAATGTCTTCATTTACATTTACAAGACTTCAATGTCTTCCGTCTTTTACACTTTCAAAGACTTCAACGTCTTTTTTCTTTTATAGGATTCAATGTCCTTGTCTTTGTGCTTCATAGGACTCAACATCCTCTGCTCTATTCTTTGAAAGAAAAGAGAAGAAAAAGAAAAAAAAGAACTTCAGATGTCTTCTACTCTACAAAACTTCAATGTCATCATGATTTCTCGGTTTCACTTCCTTGGTTTTCGCTAGTTGCCGGTCGGATAGCAAGGTTGCTTGGATGAAATTAGTGTCCTTATCTTTACTTACCTTTTCATTTTTCAAATAAAAGATAAGTAAAGAGGGGTAACTGTCAAACCCTAATTTCATCCGAGGACTATCATTTATTGATGTTTTGATTTTCGCTAGCCGAATTGAGCTATTCGATGCCAATTACCGTGCAAGAAAAAAGATCATTCGACATTTTGGTGAAGAATGCGAAAAATACCCAAAGGGGAGGGAAAAAGGGTCATTTTTAGCTTTTTTTTATGGACCCTGGCTTGCCTGGGCCCCCAAATAGCTTAGGGGTGAAGTTACCAGCTCGCTTAGGCGAGCAAGGTTACTTCAGGTTTAAGCAGCAGCTCGCTGGGCGAGCTGCCATGACCCCTAATGTCATCTTATGCTATAAATAGGCATGAGGGAGGCTGAGTAAAGGGTTCCAAGGGTTAGCATTGAGAGATTTTGAGAGAAATCGGAGAGAAGAAGAAGAAAGAAGAGAAAAACCAGGTCGAGGCGCTACCGAATTGCGACCGTAATCGACTTCTACATCATTCTTTGTTCGGTGTTCTTCGTCCGCCATTCGGTTAGTGTTTGTTTTTAAGGATTTAAACATGATCTATGCACCCTTAGGGGGTCCTCTTTGTTGTTTTGTGCATATTCATCTCCTTCTTCTATCATCGATAATCGCTTTTCTTTTGTAAAGTAAGTTTTAACCGATCATTAGTGCCGCAAGTTCTCTTTTAAAAAGATTGGATGTTAATAAACAAAATCAAGATAAAACCAACTCATAACTAATTTCTTTTTATCAAATATCACTTGAGATCGTTTCAAGGTCCAATTCCTTAATGACTTTCTCCTCTTTTCAAATTTAAAAGATCGTTTCAAGGTCCAATGCCTTAACGATTCTCTCCGCTTTTCAAAGTTTAAAACATCGTTTCAAGGTCCAACGCCTTAAACGACTTTTGTTCGCAATTAAAATCAATCTTTCAAAAAACATAAAATCAATGTAACACACGAACTTTCAGACTTAAAGAACTACGTAGGTCTGAATTCCCCATCGCACCTGAGGATACGTAGGAGCAAGGGCAACACCCTTCTTGACCCCAAAAAATAAAGAAACATAAAAAGGGAAAATACATAATTTTGAAGTCATATTTTGCACACTCGATTAAAGGCTGTCGTCCCTTGTGACGGGCGCATGGGGTTCTAATACCTTCCCCATACGTAAACAACTCCCGAACCCTTATTCTCAAGTTTTGCAAACCTCTTTTTGGTTTTTCTAATGTTTTCCTCTAATAAACATTGGTGGCGAATCCACGCGTTTTCTTCATGAGAAGACACACATTTGGTTTTTCGCCTCGCCCTCCCACCGAAGGGTAGGCTGCGACAATAGTAGCCAAGATGAGGTTATTACTTCGCCTTCCTCTAGTGAAAGTGAAGAAGCAAAAATGGAAGAATCTAGTGAAGAAATCTGTCCCCAAGAAGAAGGGGACCTTCTAATGGTCAGAAGGCTTCTAGGAGGTCAATCTTGTGACTTGACCCAATCTGAAAGAGAGAATATTTTTCATACAAGGTGTAAAAATTTTTATAACACATGCTGTCTCATTGTACATAGTGGTTCATGTTGGAATTATTGTAGAACAAGATTAGTCTCTAAGTTGAGCCTTGTTATCACTTCCCATCCAAAGCCTTACAAACTTCAATGGCTCAATGATCAAGGGGAGATGATAGTCAATGAACAAGTGAAAGAGCCCTTCTCCATTGGAACATATAAGATAGGAAAATCATCTATAATGGCCATGGCAATATGATAGGAAAATCATCTATAATGGCCTACTAATAAGATAACCATCACCCACCTTGGAACAAAGTTTGTGTTGCATCCTCAAACACCTTTACAGGTGGCTAAAGATCAACTAACTATGAAAAATAAGAGTGATGAGGAAGAAAAACTAGAAAAACAGAAGAAGAAAAAAGGATAGTAAGGCCTTGTCTTCAAAGGCCAAGGGGAAGGAAAAAGAGGAAAAAGATTCCTCCAAGAAGATTGTTGAGAAGGAAATTTATGTCGCAACAAAAGGTGATATCAAAAGAGCAATCCTTCTTAAACAATTCTTC